>NC_058414.1:84091853-84102845 GCF_002201575.2 Neomonachus schauinslandi
CAGAGGTGCGCGAGGGCAGAGTGCAGCCCAGGGGCTCGGGTGGGCTTCCACTGCAGTGACTCTTCCCGAGGATGGGGGGGTGGTTTTCACCCGAGGGGGGCTGTGGGCATGGCCCCCAAGGCAGGCCTATCAGAACATCTGAGGGGGAGCAGTGCTCTGCTCAGTGCAGAAACACACCCCAAAAAACACAAAAGCAAACCCCAAAACACGGCCAGACGATGATGCTGATAGGCGGTCTTGGGGGTCATGGGTCCTCGGGTGAGAGTCACTGGGTGGAAGGCGGGCAGAGAGGTGACGCTTGAGCAGGTGAGCCCCTGAGCCGGGGCAGGTGACGGGGTCGGCCTCAGAGTCAGGGCTGTGAGACGTGGGGGAGAAGGACCCCGGCCCAGGCAGACAGCGAGCAAATGGATGTAGCCAAGAAGGCCTCCGGTACGATGTGGGGGGGCGGGGGGGGTGGCGGGGAGGCTGGAAGCCTCAGGTGGAGTCAGTACAGTACCCGGAGGATGAAGAAGCTGGTCAGCCAGGGTGCAGGTCAGGTAGGGAGCAGATGTGCAGGACCAGAGCTGGGACTCCCTCACGTGCCTGGCAGGTGGTGGTGAAGTCGGACAGGATGCTGAGGGTAGAGCCAAGGGTCTGTCTCTGTGCACGGTGATCCCGCTCACAGCATGTAAACGAGAGACAGTGGAGTCTGGGGCCGCCATGGGAGGGTGGTCGAGGGTGTGTCACAGGAGCAGATGGGACAACAAAGGGATAGGCCAGTGGAGGAGTAGAGAACCTGTGGTGGCTTGAGGGGCTTGGGTTTGGTAAAAGGGCATCACGGAGAATGGAAGAGTGCCCTGAAGAACTCCCATCCGGGGACATCGGCAGCTCTGGGGGCAAGAGGAAAGGTGTGTGTGGTAATGAGGCCAGAGGGCAGGAGCATGCTAAGGAATATGAGAACAAGTGGGTGCTGTTGTATCTGCGGGCAAGCGCTCTTTGATGGGACGATAGACAATGTAGAATATTCCCAGAGGGAGAGGCTATGGGACAGCCAAGCATAAAGCACGGGTGGTCCAGGGCAGCTCACTGGACTTTGAAAGCACCGCACCGAGCACTGGTAAATATGCATGCTGTCGACGGTGACACCCTACTTATATATTTACTGTTCTTCCAATGGAAATGAGCAGAGGAAAAATGGAAAGAGAAGTGGTTAAAATGGAATTGGAATTAAGCTGACAGTGTACTTACTAAATAATTCTCGGAATTATTGAGCAATGTTCTAATGGTTATGATGCACAGCACTGCCTATTAACTTGATCACTGTTAATGGGATAAAGGAAAATGGGGGAAATATATAAAAATCAACTGTTGTAGGAAAGAGGTGTCTGCCTGCAAACTCTCTCAGATAATCACAGGGAAATGGGTAGATCCAGGAGAATAACGTCATATCATCTGGAGATAAATTCAGGAAGTGAAGCCTGAAGGTGCTTCAGATGTCCAAAGATCAGAGGAATTCTGAGTGATGAGAGTAGGTTAAGGAGGAAGTTCCCAAGTGGAAGCAAGCCTGAGTGCTACAAAAAAGCAGAGGTTTTTCCCTAAGGCCAAAAGAAGGGACAAGAGGAAATGGGTGGATATGCCACGTTTACGTTGCCTTCTGGAGAGATGTTATCATGTAAGAAAGGCAGCAATAAAGATTTGTACCTTGATGATGGGGTGACAAGGGAACATGTAAATAAGATGGGAAGACAGGCTGAAAATAAGCAGAGAAGGGAATGTTAGCAGTTTCAGTGTATTTGAGGAGAGCCAGATCGGTGACAAGATGAATGAGCAGGTGAATAAGGAGATCGGAGACTGGTAATCTTGGCCAATCTCATAATGGGTCAGACTGAAGGAATACTGATTCTAAGGCTAGACTGACACCCATTCTAGTGATTGAGGCAGAGAAAGTGGTGGTTGAATAATAATGTTCTACCTATCCTACTTTTTTAGTATTTGAATAAAAATGCGGAATATGTGCTTAGCTTGGAAGAATGCAAAGTTTCATGAAGGGTCATGAATAAGGATCCCAGTGAGTGGTTGGAGGTAGGTAAAAGTGAAAAAATCTGAGATAGATTTTAGGTAATTGAAGCTGTTCATCCAGAGTGTCAGTAGTTAATATGATTAATATCAAACACCAAAGAATGGAATGGAGACTACAGATTGGCCGAGGGGGGCGGTGGTTTGAGCACGTCGGAATCCCGCAGTAGCTCAAGTGAGGATGGGGGTCAAGGAAGTGCTGGCAGAGAGTCGAGCCCAGCAGCAGACATGAGCTATGAGTTGTCATCAGCGTCCCTCATGACAGAAGGAGAAAAAGGCTCCTATGTATATACTGTTCAGCTGGATCTTAGGATGGATATTTTCCGTTGCAGACCTTTTGAGTGAGTTATGTAAATGGGCTGAAGTGGTCTGAGATGAGAAGCGTGAGGCACTAAGGCCTGATGGTCCCATAATACAAGCTACAGAGGGGTCACAGTGATTCTGAATAGGGAGGGGGACACAAAGTTCAACAGGCAGGGGCCAACCTCGAGGTCCAGTGAGGGGAAAGATTTTTTTTTTTTTTTTTAAAGATTTTATTTATTTATTTGTGAGAGAGAGAATGAGAGACAGAGAGCACGAGAGGGAGGAGGGTCAGAGGGAGAAGCAGACTCCCCGCTGAGCAGGGAGCCCGATGCGAGACTCGATCCCGGGACTCCGGTATCATGACCTGAGCCGAAGGCAGTCGCTCAACCAACTGAGCCACCCAGGCGCCCGAGGGGAAAGATTTGTAGAATGTTGCACACGTCATCTGTGAGTGCAGTAAAGCCTCAGGGGAAAGGAAGCTGCTGAATGGGAAAGGACGCTAAGAAAGAATGCTGCCTTGAAGGCTTTTCTGAACATTTTTGCATAAAGGAGGAACAGCTGGAGGACAGAAGATGACCAGTAGGACTCAGAATTGAGATCTGTGATACGGATAACTCTTTCCACACACTGCCCACGATTTGCAGGAAGGACACCCTACTTAGGCAAGCCTCTTGATGTTGGGTTCAGGTAAATTCTGTCAGATGGGGTTTAGATTTTTTGCACACATATAAAGTAAGGGGGAGAGAGAAAGCTTAAAGATGCAGCAAAGATCAGGATAATTGCTAGAACAACTCTCTGGAGGTTGGGGTGTGTGTGTCCTGTGAACTGTGGAAGACTTGATTTTAAAGATGATAAAGGGAGAAAGTGGGTAGTTCCAGAACTGAAGCAATAACAACTTCTATTTATTGAGTATTTACTATGTGTCTGGTACCATGCTAATCATCTTATTTAATTTCATTTCATCCTTATAACAGTCCTAAAAGGTTTACAGAGAATTAATAATCTGTCTAAGTTACCCAGTCCATATGTAGCAGTCAAAATCCAGATCCCAATCTATCTCCCAAAAATCTATCTATCTCTGTCTTTCTATTATGCTATACAGTTTTCAAGTTGATAGAAATCGCAATCTGTGTAATTTCTTTTCTCTTCTGTGGTTGTATGAAAAATATACTTTTTGCAATTAGTAGAAGTGATGTATAGATCTTCAGGTGATTGGAAAAATTCATAGTATTTGCAGTGGGGAAAATGCAAAAGGTGGGGAGGGGGGTAGAAGACTCTTATTACCATCTATGCCCTGGTATTTCACTTCTCTTCTTGCACAGCAAAGACTCTGAATTGGCCGTAGATTAAAAATGTGAGAATTTCTGACCAAGACTAAAGAATAGAAAGGAGTTTGGTTTTAAGCAGGTATATGATGAGTCAAATATAAATTGACTACTAACAATTAAGTTTTAAAGGTCCAAGTGTTGGGACAAAATTCCATTTCTTTTCTCCAAGATGCAAAGACAAGAGTTTATAACTCTAAACAAGAGTTTAACACCAATCAGCAAACCCTTTGAAACGTTTAAAAGGAAACAAAGAAAATTCTCCAAGTGCCAAATTTTTATAAACAAAATACTAACAAACCACCAAGCAAAAGAGTCCATAGCCAGCAGACCAAAGGTTGAAACCTCTGGGCTAATTTAACGTAAGATCTACGTTTTAAAAATAAATTAACTCCTTAGAAAGGAGGGGTGAGAAAACCTTCCCTATGCTTCTTCTCTTGATAGAAATGTTTTCTCTTATTGTTGTGGTTGTTTTCTCCTGTACAATGTAATTTCTGTAATTTTGATATTGTTGTTTTCTGTATTTTGATATTGTAATCTTGTATTTCTTGTATTCTGTTAAGACCACTCCCTGGGGTGTGAGGCACCTGAGTTATCAATTATCCAAGTGAACCTGGGGAAATGGGAGGAGCTAGTATTCTCAGTTGGGAAGAGTTGGATTCTTCAGTGAGTTCAGCATTTCACTTCCCTTTAAAATTAAGTTGCAAAGTAATGGCATCTCTTAAAAAAAAAAAACAGAAATCTTAGAAGTACAATAAGGGGGGAATTTTGAAAAAAGGAGAGGTGGCTATTGGGAAAAAAAATGATAAAATGCAGTTTCCCAGGATGATGGCTAAAGCCACAGGGCGATGTTAAGACTGGGCCCCAATATTGGTTTGGAACAAGGGTTAATAAAACTAGCTTGACTTAAAGAGTACAGCCAAGTTCATTAGTGGACATCCTTTAGACAGAGGGAAACAGACCAGGAGAGAAAGTGAAGCCAAAAGGGGATGGAGCGAGAGAAACTTCATAAAGAGATAAAGGAGGTGATTAAAAGTCAAAGTCAGATGGCCAAATGCTTGAAAGAGAAATATTGGAAGCCAGATAGGAAAGTGCCTTCCTACCCAGGGGGTTATGGATCCAGAGTGGCTGCAGAAGAGAAGTGCAGGTCCGCCGAGGGCCAGAGGGAACCACCTGGGATTCAGACCCAGCAATGGTGCCAACTTGAATCTACCTCGTGCTAGAGTGAGTAGCCTGGTCTATCGTCCAACACAGAGGAGACTGGGCAGGGGCTCCCAGAACCAACATCTAAAAGGGGAGTTGGGAAAGGGGCTAAGAGAAGGCAGGTTAAGCCCCAGACAGAACTGAATGATGACCAGGGATAACTATTTACTAGTACTTTTACGATTTCTTGTAACTCTGTAACTTCTTTCCCCAGTATTTGTGAATTTTGTTAACTTCTGTTTTTTTCCTGTACCAGTAGGAAAAATTGTTTCTTCGTGTACTAGTAAAAATTGTTTTTTTGTGTGTACTACTAGTAAAAATTGTTTTTTCCTGTACTAGTAATAAAATTGTTCAAAACATAAATGCGATACGGGTGCTTATTTCTGTAAAAACTGGGTAACAGTGTCGAGATGTGGAGTGGATGTGGGAAGAGAAGAATTCAGGTGGGAAAATGGGAAAAGAAATCAAGTACAATAAATATTTGACATTCACGAAAGGTCAGTCACAAGACCTCAAACCCCAAATACGTAGACCCTACTGGCCCTAGCAGTTGGCCCTCCTTCATAGGCTGCCCTGCCCCTCTCTCAAAACTGCAGATAGGGTCAAGGAGAGACTCACAACGCCCTTCTCAAATGTGGCTACACAGAAGTTGGCTAAGCCACTCATTAGGATGAGACATACTGTCAGACACCAGCCTTGTGTGATAGGACCCCAGAAACAATTACTTTAAAATGCCATGGACCTACTAAATACAAAGTCCTTAGGATGGCCCAGAAACAAACATCAGGGATGAGGAGGCCATGACCCTTCACAGGAGACGTCAGGTCCCTGAACCCTCATTAGTGGTTACACTGTTCCACCAGGAAGCCTGAGTTCCTTTTTGAGCTACCACCATATACATTCAGTTTTTAACATTAAACGCCCAGCAAATATTACTCAGAGACTTAGTTATAAAGTTAATATTTCTGCAGCAGTAATTAATTTTATAAATATAAACATACCGTCATTATCATTACATTTCATTCTGGAAAAGAACCATATTCCCAAACCCCACACATTTGCCCAGACATTTAAGAGCTCAAGTTGTAACGCCTTCTTACTCCTCTCTCTTCCCTCCTGTGGGTTAGTACCTGCTGTCGAGTCATCATCAGGCAGGCGAACCAGAGTGTAACATATTCCTGGCTGATTGTAAGCGAGGCTGGGGGCTGGGATGCAACACAGCACTTCATGGGAATCCGACGGGTCCACCTGCACTGTCACCTTCTCCAGCAGCTGGTCATTAAGAGTATTGGTACAGTCAAACTGAAAAGTCAGCAGACAGAAAAGTTATGAGGGCTAACAACTGTTTTCAAGCAAGCTGTTCCTTCCCACCTGTGACCCACGACTCCGTTCTGGAACCCTCTAGCCTTTCCCTCTCTGAACTGTCCTGCAGGTCTCCTCCTAAGACTTTTCTTGAGGCAACAGGGGTTGCCTTGAGTTAACTTTTGTTTCTCTTATTCGTCAGTTTCTTCTCTTTCCTGAGATTGAGTTCTACCAAACAAGATGGTAGAAGTCTGATGGCTAAGAATCATATTGAAATCCAAGTTCTTGGAACGACCCACTTAATTTACCCTGATGTTAAATGAGGATTATTTTTGAAGAGGTTCTATGTGATGTCTGACTCCTTCAGACATTTCGGTTTTATGTCCTTATAAATTTTAGCCCTCATATAGAGGTGTTTCTGTAGCTATGGAGTCAGGAAAACCCCCAGAAATGAGGCCAAGTCCCTTCTCAGTAGAAAGCAGCTGGAATCATAAGCCAGAGGGGAAGCAATACCCGTCTCTGAGCACATGGAGCTGCTATGGGAGCTGGTGAGGGCACGTCCCTCACCTGGAACACGATGTGATTGGTGAACACATGCTTGATACAACGAACGAAATATTCCGTCTCTGCTTCTGTAAGTTGAACAGGCTCAGAAGACTTGAACAAGGGTCCCAGATCCATAAACTCGGGAATGGCAGCCAATTGTTCTTTTGAGAAAAAAAGAAGAGAAGGAAGAAAGTAACATGAGAAAGGAACAGACATTACTCTGGGTGCCTAAAATGTTTTAAGTTTCCACTGCCTTCGTCACAGTTGAAGGCTCAACTAATATATCCCCAAACTTTAGTGAAATAGTCTCTTAAGAGAGTTTTTATATACTGAATTACTACAAGGGAAAAAAAAAGAAACTAAATTCCTCATTTTGTAGAATTTGAGTTCCCTATTAACCAAGATACAGAGTAAAGACAATACTCCCAGCTAGTGAGTTAGCAGTTGGAAACTGAAAAGTCCCATGGACTCCAGGTAACTGTCACCTGTAACAACAGATATTCAGTCATACAAAGATTTCCTGTACTAAGAATTAGTCACTTTGAATAAAAGTAGTGGACTTCATTATATTTGCAATGCCTGGGATGCAAGACTATTATTTCTACACATCAAATCATCATACCTTGGAAAATGTCTTGCCTGGAAGGAGCCAACTTCTCTGGCTTCGTGGCCACAAGTGTGATTTCTACAAAGACAGATATGAGCAATCAAGTGAGTTTCCCTCCCACTATCAAACTAAAAATGCAGACAAAAGAAATGAGGACAGAAACTTCTAGCAGATATATAAGGAGCTATTCCTCAATCATACCAGTAGGTTCTTTGTCACCTTTTTTGGAGAGATGCTTAAATTAAAAAGTGTATTTAGTGAACGTATTTTGTGAAATAATAAAGTGGCCCTAAAAATACAGAATTTGCTTTAAATGGACCAGGAGGTACAAAAAAAAATTACTCTTAAAAGGAGGAGCAATTTATAAAACAAATCTCATGATTCAAACAGGAAAAATTACTGGTATAGTATCAACAGAAAAACTGAAAAATCTGAAGGTCAGCATAATATCTTTCATCCTTAGTTTGAGCCACTAAACACTTTTTTTCTTTTTTTGTTGTTGTTGTTCGAGTTTTAAAGTTTGAAATTCTTTGGGAATATTTTTTATGATCTTGTCCCATATATTCTTTCACAACAAACCTCCAATAGCAAAATTAACTGAAACTACCAATTTCAGAAAATAAAAACAGGAGGTAACAGCACAATCACTGTTCTGAGACACACAGTGACCACTAACTTCAAATGCTGTTAACACTTAGCATTAAAAGAAGAAAAGACTCAATCTAGGTAATGTTTCATACTCTATGCGAAAACCAGGGGACAACTTTTAATTTTTTTTAAAGATTTATTTATCTGAGAATGAGTGCACATGGACATGCAAGAGTGGGGAGGGGCAGGGGGAATCTTTCAAGTAGACTACCCCCACTGAGCGCGGAGCCAACGTGGGGCTCGATCTCGATCTTGTGATCCTGAGACCATGACTTGAGCCAAAACCAAGAGTTGGATGCTCAACCAACTGAGCCACCGAGGCGCCCCAGGAAAAAACTACTTAAAAGCCTAATTAAAAAAAATACATCCATCTTAGTGCCATAAGATTTAGGAACAACAATTAAACAAACAAAAGAGGTATTTGAGAAATACACTAACAGCATATTTGATGGATGCAAAACATAGAAAACCACATAGAAAACTAACAGTTAAGCGTTCCCACTACCTGCTTTCTGCTCAAACACGGGAGCCATAGCAAGAGGAACAGACTTCATGTCAAAGGGCTTCTCCGAAGGCTCCAGTGTGTACTGGTGGAGGGCTTTCTCCATCCCTGGCACTGAGACGGTGAGGCCTATGAAACAGAAATCTCAGCATTATAACAATCCTAGGATCCAGGCAGGCCCAGATTTGTAGTATTTACCTAAGTTTTCTGACAAAAGAGAAGAGTAGAGTAAAACCATAGACTTTATAGCCAAAATCATTAAAAATGAAGCTATTTTATAAAACTGCCTTATCATTTTGCCCAAGGAAGCATGAGAGCAGAGCATAAAAATTTCCAACAAATTTTAAGTACCTTTCGGAAAAGAAAGCAACTTAGCCATGTGGGAACAATCGTAACATAAGAAAAAAAGGTAAACCCAACCAAGAGGGAGCTCAAGGAGAACCAGGAACAAGCCATGTTCCTTGGGCCTTTACATACTTTAGGTTCCCCTAGAAATGAAAGTGCAGTCAAAGACAAAAAAAAAAAAACAAGCATTTTGCCTAATGAAGTCGGCTCATATGCAAATTATGAGATAATGCCTCCAAGACACCATTTGGGGAACAAAAGTGTATTTGTCTCCATTCTTGGCTCTCACTGACCGTTGAAGATGTATGTGGCATTCAGTGCCATCTGCCTCTGCTGCAGCACATTCAGATAGAAAGTGGCTCTGTCCCGAACCTCATCATCGGTATCCATCATACACCTGTCCAGGGGGACACAGAAGGGGCAGGTCACGGTACCCTAAAAACTGCCAAGAGCCTTCTTTATCACACCTAAAGGGCACAGTTCAGACCATCTGATACTACCTTTATAAAAGACCTCCATAACAGCCAGCGGTGGATCCTACAATCTCCATAAGTTTGGGAGACTGTTCTAAATTGGTAAAAAAAATAGGGTCATTCCCAACCAGAAGCACGACATGAGTAGGCATTCGAATAATTAGGAAGGACACAACAACACGAGAGAGCAGTTGCGAGTCTATTCTTGAATATGCAACCACATGACCCTGGTAGATTTAGACTTCTTTATAATTACGAGACGGGAATATTCTGCTTTCCAAGGATACTAACAAGGATTCAGAATCCAGGCATTGTTACCACTCAAATGACAATTTGTTTTATTTAAACCGGCCAGCCTTTGGCCTGTAATTTTTCTGCTTCAATTACAAGATGTAATCACAGAGTATTTGCGAAAGCAGGTCTTTTCCTCATCAAATAGGGAGTTACAGAAACCATGAAAAGCTGATTTTTCAACTCTCCACAGTGAATCACTTTGAAGTTGGCCCCTGTTATGCAAATTGAGGCACGAGCATTTAAGTTACTTCCTCAAACTCACACAACATAAATTCAAAGTCAAATTTACGCATACACAGCACACATACAAGATTACTAGAAAGGTAACAAATGCCATTTGCCCCTGACTTACTCTGTCTGTTCTACTCTCAGGCCCCACAAAGGATTTGATAAATTCTCTATTCAGTCATATGGTGTTTCTTTAAAAAAAAAAAAAAAAAAGACATCGTTTTACTTACCTTTGTAAGAGTACAAGGATGCTTGGGAGAAGATTCTCATTTTGAGCCCCAAATTTAGCCAAAGCACTCACAGCAGCTATAATGAAGCATAAAATAAAACAAATAAATACTGTATTGGTTTCTCAGAGTTAAGCAATCATCATTAAAGAAATTAAAAGAGTGTTTCTTGACTTTATTTCCTTGATCCATGTAAGCATAACTAGAAATCTGCAGGCCCAAGAGAGCTACGAATAGGAAAATCCTCCAAGAATCATATGTATTTCTTGCATGAGCTCTCCTCCACTCTGACCACAACCCCTTGTATATCACAGTGATGTAATTCAGCTCTAACTCAAACAACCAGCCCCAAGCATAATAAGAAACTCTGTTGTTAAATTCACTTCATTCAGTAAAGATTTATCGCCCACCTAACCTTTGTCAGGAATTGTGCCAGGTGCTGGGGGCGGAAAGAGGAAAGACACAGTTCCTGACCTCCAGGACTTGTACTCTAGTGCGGAAGACAGGCGAGGGAAGAGATAACAAGGAAGTCCTGGGAGAACTACATCCAGAATGCAACTTAGAACTGCTGGAGAAGTAAGCCGGGGAGCCGACACTTGCTAGCTGTGCAAACACCTGACGGCCACGCAGCGTTCGCCAGGGGAAGAAGGCAGGAGAGGAGCATTCCGGGCAGAGAGAGCGTGTACGATACTGGAATGGACACAGCCGAGCGAAGCTAAGGCGGACGCTCTGCTCCGGGGAGCAGGGGGAGAACAAAACAGGTATGGGTGCACCTCAGAGTTCTTAGGAGTGGACGTTAAATACGGGATAAATGTGGGTATCTGTAGCAGACCGCACTACAGCCAGTTTGTAGGCACATCCTGTATGCAGAGTGTGGAGACCAGACCGGATGCCCGCGGGACTCATGCGGGGGGGGGGGGGGGGGGGGGGGGGG
>NC_058414.1:84102945-84132122 GCF_002201575.2 Neomonachus schauinslandi
GGGGGGGGGAGGAGAGCCTAGAGCAGCCTTGTGAAAACAGAGACAGAGGAGGACGGAGAAATCGTCAGCAGGTGGGATTGACAGAATTTTGTCAAGAGGGCAGACGGGAGTTCTAAAACAGCAGAAGTAGTTTCTGTCTTCACAACGGAGTGGATGGTGAAGGTGAGGATTTGCGTCTGGGCTGAACTTGAAGTGCTTGAGACAGTGGACACACAGGTTTAGGAAAGAGACAGGACTGATGTCACCGCACACCGGTGGAGCACGGAAGACAACCCCCGGGGAAGAGAGCGTGTGTTGTAAGACAGACCCCCAAGAACAACTCGTATTTTAAGGAATGAAAGAGAGGCCCTAGAAATCAGACCGGGGAGAGATGGAAGATGCGGGCTACTGTGGACACCACAGCGAGAAAGAGTTTCGAGATGTGTTTAGTCAAAGTCCATCAGGCTGAGTGAGCGGTGAACAAAGGTAAGAACGTCAGTGACTGCCTTGATTTTCCAACTAGCTTCTAAGTAATTTTTAAAAATAGAAGCTTCAGAGGGCTTTTAAGGGAGAAAGCTAGATTAAAGTGAGTTGAAGAAAAAAATGGACAATAAATTCATGGAGGCAGCTAGTAACAGCTGCTTCAAGTTTACCTGACAGGGGAGGTCTAGTCAGTAGCTAGTAAGAAACAACGCATCAGAGGAGGGTTTATAATTTTTAATAGGAGAGATTTTCACCTGTTCGTATGCTAAGGGGAAGGAATGATTAGAGAGGAAGGAGGAAGTAAACAAATTTCTAAGACCTGTGTAAAAGTCTCTTAATTGAAACACACACACACAATTCATAGATACTCATACTGACGGCTCTCACTCTGAAAAACCGCATGACGCCATCACTGTACTCCTATCGTACTGACAGCCAGGGGTCATTTGTCTCTAACATAAGGCAGAAATCAGGATGGAAACTGTAGTACAGACCAAGAGCAGTGTGTCTGGCCTAAGTATGCTCCAAGATCCTACTGTCAAATAGACCTTGCAACTTCATTTTCCAATTTCATCACCACCCCCTTGAGTTAACAAGCATTTCAAAAGATTAGCAGGTACATCAGTATCAGTGTTCCAATGACTCACCAGCTCTGACAGCCTCATTCTCCAGTACGACCCTATTAAAAATAAAGCGGATATACTTGGAGGGGACAGGCGTTCTGGGGCCCTCTTTGCCCAACAAGTGTAGAATCTTAGTAGCCAGAACAGTGTGTTCACAGTCCTCAATGAATTCACAAAGGTGGGCTAGACCTGCTTCTTTACCCTCAGGGTTCTCTTCCACAATGCTGATTATGCAGTCCACAATGGCCCGCTTATATTCAAAGCCTCCCTGGCAAAAGAGAAAACTGCCATTCATTCTGAGGACGCTTTTTGGAGAAATGCTTCTACTCCCAGGCTCAAGCTTCTAATATTCAAATTTCATTTCCTTTCCCTTCTGAAAGAAACAAAAGTGTTTTTTTTTTTTCCTCCAAGGAGGAAAACTAAAACAATAGCATATGTAACGATAAAACAGCAACCAGAATTAAGCATACCATTTTGGAGGCATGCCAAGATGACAGAACTGTTTTAAATACCATGTAGGATATTTCATGGGAATCATAAAAATTTAAGAGAGCAACTTCCTATGTTGAAAACATGTCTACCTACATCATCTCGGAGCATGTTGGAGAGGAAAGTCATCATGACACTGTGCTTTCGAGGGTATTTCTGACAGAGAGCACTAATTGCCTGTACAACCACCACCTGTGGAAAAACAAACACAGAAAGGACGTTCATTTTTACACCTTTAGCTACAAGGCATACTTTCCCTCTTATTTACTGCAAGCTAGAGTGGCACGCTAGTTATCTAGAAGGGCAATAACGGTTCTTCATGAAAGATAGGCAAGGAGACCTCACAGGAAAATAAAAAACAATGTACAACTGAAGTTTGTTCAAGAGACCCCATCCCTTTGCTCCAAGCCAATAAGCACAAAAAAGTTTTAAAGTGAAGAGTAAAAATAAAAAGCAAACAGAGGGGCGCCTGGGTGGCTCAGTTGGTTAAGCATCGGACTCTTGATTTGGGCTCAGGTCATGATCTCACAGTCATGAGATCAATCCCCACACCAGGCTCTATGCTCAGCTCGGAGTCTACTTGAGATTCTCTCTCTCCTCTCCCTCTGTCCCTTCCCCCTGCTCACTCGTGCTCATGCTCCCTCTAAAATAAATAAATTTTTTAAAAAAGCATAAACAGACCGATTTCCATAGAAGAAATAGAAAATGACCAAGGAACTACTTCACAAAGTGGTTTCTAGGAAAATTTTACAACTTTGAAGACCACTGTCAAGAAGTGAGCACGATATGAGATTTTCCCCTACTTGCAAGCTAACAAGTTAGTCTGCCACAGGTTCATGGGTTGTGGTAGAGAAAACACAAGACTCCTGGATCAGAGATGAAGGACAATTAAATACAGCAATAGCAGTAGCTAGAGCATCAGCATTTTGAGGCCAGTTTCCTCAGAGGGCAATGTGAAAAGGGCCACAGTAGCTCTCATTACAGAAGAACCCTGAGGTGTGGAACTGGAATATTTCACAGAGCGTAGTAAGCAGCTGGACCTTTGTGCTGAGGGGAAACTTCTTTCTTATCCTGGACAGTGAGCATGCTTGCTTTTTGCTCCAGGGAAAGCACTAGCTGTATCTTCTAGGACTGTGCAGAAACCTGCCCTTTACTTTTAGAGGGAGACGCTCTATCTTCTAAGGCTGGAAGAGATCTTGCAGTATACAAAGGAAACATATACATGTATAACTAGTTAGAAGATATACTGGATACAATCATTTATAACAGCAACAACAAACAAAATAAGAAAAGCATTTTAAAAGCATTCAAAACTAACAAAAATACTATAAAATATTCTTGAAAGGCACAACGGTAGATCTGAACAAGTTAAAAGATATCCCTCGTTCTTGGGATAGGATGTCTCAACATCATCAAGATATCTTGATGTGATCCCATAAGAATGCCAATGAGATTTTTTCATGAAGCTAAACAAGTTAATACTAAAATTCATAAGGAAAAATAAACATGTAAGAATAGCTAGGGAAAGAATGAAAACAAAGAGCCATGCGAGGGGACTGAGAGGTATTAATACATCCTACAAAGTGTGTATGTTTAAAATAGTGTGTGGTATTGATATATGAATAAATGAACAACAGAATAGAATAGGAAGCCCAAAAACAGACCCATATACATATGGAACTTTAGCAGATGATAAAGGTGGTATCTCAAATCACTGGGGCAAAGACAGTCTTTTAAATAAAATGGAGGGGGGCCAACTGGATAATCACTGAAAAAGGATAAGATCAGATCCATTTCTCATACCATATATAATAATAAAAAAAGAAGACAGTACGAAGGGAGAAATGAAGGGGGGGAATTCAGTGGGGGAGACGAACCATGAGAGACTATGGACTCTGAGAAACTGAGGATTCTAGAGGGGAGAGGGGTGGGGGGATGGGTTAGCCTGGTGATGGGTACTAAAGAGGACACGTACTGAATGGAGCACTGGGTGTTATACGGAAACAATGAATCATGGAACACTACATCAAAAACTAATGACGTAATGTATGCTGATTAACATAATAAAATAAAAAAATCCAATGTATCAGAGATCTAAATGAAAACAAGGAACTATGCATGCAGTGGAAGAAATCTTAGGTGAATCCTTATTCACCCAATCAGATTCTATAATCTGAAGGGAAAGTTCCTAGATTCCTTCCTTCCTTCCTAGCTTCCTTCCTTCTGGAGTGGGGGAAGGGGCTGAGGGAGAGGGGGAGAGAAAACCCTAAGACAGGCTCCATGCCCAGCATGGAGCTCAGCGTGGGGCTTGATCTCAGAACCCTAAGATCATGACCTGAGCCCAAATCAAGAGTTGGACACTTAACCAACTAAGCCACCCAGGCGCCCCTGAAGGGAAAGTTTTCTACTACCCAAAAGTCAAATGCAACAAGATTGACAAATCTTACTACATAAAAATAACAAACTTCGCACAACAAAAGACACCGTAAGAAAAGTCAAAAGACAAATGACAAACTGGGAGAAAATATCATAACATATTTCATGGATAAAGAACTAATATCCCTAATATATTAAAAAAACTTGAAATAACTGAGGAAACAAAAGACCAAAATTCCTATAAAAAATGGAAAAAAGAGATGAACAAATGATATTCAAAAAGAAATATTACATGATCTTTAAAAATGTAAAAAGATGATTAACTCCCCTCATTAAGAAGAGAAATTCATTAAAACTACATTGAGATCACTTTCTCACCCACCAAGCTGACAAAACTTCAAAACACAATACACTCTACTGGTGAGGCTAGGGGGAAACTGGCACTCTTAAACATGCTGGTAGAATTTAGCATTCTCTACAAATAGACTACATATTGATTTACCCTTCAACCTAGCATATGAACTTCTATGAACCGACCCTGAGATGCACCTCCAACATTTTAAGAAAACATATGCACCAGGTTATCCACTGCAGCATTATCTGTAATTACAAAATACTGAAAACTATCTAAATACCTAAGCATAGGAGACTCATTCAGTAAGCTATACTACACAGTGACATTCATAACCTCCTAAGGTTCCCCAAGATTCAAAATGTCTACTTGAATAAATAGGCTGTTTGTTTTTTAAAAGTCTAGATATAGGGGTGGCTGGGTGACTCAGTTAAGCATCCGACCCTTGATTTTGGCTCAGGTCATGATCTCAGGGTCCTGAGATCGAGCCCTGTGTCAGGCTCCACATTGAGCGTGTAGCTTGATTGAGATTCTCTCTATCCCTCTCCCAGTGCTCCTGTGTACTCTCTCTAAAAAAAATAAAAAGTCTAGATATATAGAAGAGAGTGAATAGAGCAAGTTATACGTATTTGAGAAATAAGAATGAAATAATAAAATCTTTCTACTTTAATTCTTTTAACTGAAATTTATTTTATTGTTCTTTTGATCATCTCTGACACATTCTCACCAGTTCTATTCAACACTATAGTGGAAATCCTAGTCATTTTAATAAGGCAAGAAAAAGAAAGGGAAGGCATTTAGGTTGGAAATGAAGAAACAAAACTGTCTGTATTCACAGATAACATGATTATTTATACAGACAATCTTAAGAAATGCATAACAACTACTGGAACCAATAAGGATACTCAGCAAGGATACCAAGTTATGAGAAAGCAAAAAAATATATGTATCTATTTTTATATACTACTAGCAAACAATAAAGTAGAAATATCAATAGGATATAAAAGCATAAAATATTTAGATAGAAATTTAACGAAAGATGTGTACAAGATCGATAGAATAAATGCTGTAAAACACTGCTCAGAGAAATTAAAGAAGACCTAAATAAAGGGAGAGGTATACCATATTCATGAACTGGAAGAACACCATTATGATGTCAGTTCCCCCAGATTTATTTATAGATTCAACATAACTCCAATCATAATTCTAGCAGACTTTATTTTATAGAAATTATAAACTGATCCTAAATTTTATATGGAAATGTAAAGGACCTAGAATATTAAAAAAAGGACAAAGTTGGAAGACCACCTGCTTTACATTTAAGAAGTACCATAAAGCTACATTAATCAATACAGTATGGTACTGGCATAGGATTGACAAATAGATCAACAGAATGTGATAAGGAACCTAGATATATACCTACAGTTATACAGTTATCTGCTTTTCAGACAAAGATGCCAAAGCACTCTGATGGGGAAAAAGAAGACTTTTTCAACAAATTATGCTGGACTGACTAGATATTAGTATGGAAAAAAAAACCCTGAACTTATCACACACAATATATATACATTTAATTCAAATTGGATAATAGACCAAAATGTAAAAGCTGAACCCATAAAACATTTAAAAACATAAGAAAATATCTTTAAGGTCTGGAAGTAGACAAAGGCAATAGAACAGTGAAAGAAATTAATAAATTGAACTTCATAAAAATTTAACACTTTTGCTCATCAAAAGATACTGTTAAGAAAAGAAATAGGCAAGCCAGAGACTGGGAGAAACATGATCATATTTAAACTTTTACCTTGAACTCATCTGAGATTTCAGACACAAAAGAAGATATCTGCTTCATGAGCCTGTCCACACTGCTCTCACTCCCTGTTTTGAGGAGTGTAGTAATGGCCAGGGTTGCAATGCTTCTGTTTGAGTCTGTGATCAAGTTTTCTAAGTCCAGATTGCAGGCAGTAACGGCAGAGGGGTGCTTCATTGCCACCTTGTGGAAGGGCAAGACAAATAATAAGCAAACTGCTACTAATGAAGACCAGAACTTTAAAAAACAAAGAAAGAGGAAAATAGACATTTTAATTAAGGTAAGCAGCTTTTAAAAATCTAAATGGGGCAATATAGGTCAAAAGTAATTGTTTTAAGAAGAACATGTCCAATTAATAAGCTATGATACATCATTTGATACACGATTAACTGCCAGAGTCATAGTATAACAAAGCACTTTCTCTTCCTAGGTTTCTATAATCTTTGTAACAGTATCACAGTCTGTGGTTTTGTTTTGTTTTTTAAGATTTTATTTATTTCAGAGAGAGAGAGCACACAAGTGGGGGGAGACAGGCAGAGGTAAAGGGAGAAGCAGAGGTCCCGCTGAGCAGGGAGCCCAACTCGGGGCTTGATCCCAGGACCCTGAGATCATGACCTGAGCCAAAGGCAGACGCTTAACCGACTGAAACACCCAGGCGCTCTCACAGTCTATTTTATTACAGTTGGCCTATTTCTCTTTATAGTACATGTGTACATGGATATCTATTCTACTAGATGTAAGGATCTTGGAGAATCGTACCTACTGTGGTAAACACTGCTCAAAGACTGTTAATATCTTATCACTTAGAAAACACTTCTGTATTTCAGCAAACTCCAGCCACTAAAACATGTCTGTCCTTCTCCTGCTTCTTTGCTTTTGTCAAAATTTTTCACTTCTCCATCTCAATATTGGTATAGAATCCTTTACCCACAATTTAAAAAATTTGAAAACTCAGCAAAGTATTGGCATCAAAATTCATTTAACAGAAAAATCTGACCCAAACTAATGTAAAACAAGTTAAATATGAATTTATTCCACTTAGTGAGGATAGTCCTATGTATAGCACAGAAATATTAATATGGCTTTAAAAAAAGAAATATTAATGTGTTTAATGGTAGGGTACTGCTCTAGGCTCAGTGGGGTTAGTATATAAGAGATAGCACCATATTGCCTTCCTAAAATTCATAAAATACTCAATTCTGAGGCACATCTGGCCCCAAGTTTACAGATAAAGGAATGTGGACCTATATCACTTCTTAAAAAAACAATTCAAATTGTTATTCTGTAAAGGGTTCTTCTGTGGCTGTCCTATAAAGGTTTTTCCATGGCTTCTCTCGCCTCTAATTGTTCATACTATTAATTTATAATAGATCACATACTGCCTTATGACAAGTCTTCTACTACATTAAACTTTCATTTCAAGGAAATGAAATGGGTGGCTGAGTTGGTTAAGTGTCTGCCTTCAGCTCAGGTCAGGATCCCAGGCTCCTGGGATCAAGTCCCGTGTCAGGCTCCCTGCTCAGCAGGGAGTCTGCTTCTCTCTCTACCCCTCCCCCCGGCTCATGATCTCTCATGCTCGCTCTCTCTCTCAAATAAAATCTTTAAAAAAAAATAAATAAACTTTCATTTCAAATGTTTATGGTTATTTAATTTATTCTATGTTTCTGAATTGTATTGTCTAAACCTATGGTGTCCAGTAGGGTAGCCAATAACCAAATGTGACTACTAAGCACTTGAAATGTGGATAGTCCAAATTAAGATATGCTCTAAACATAAAAATAAGCACTGGATGTCAAGACTTAGTGTGAAAAAATATAAGGCAAAATAGATCTTTAATAATTTTACACCAATTCCATGTTGATATGACATTTTACATATATTAGGGTAAATAAATTAAAATTATTTTCATCTTAAAAAATGTTTAATGTGGTTACTATAAAATTTAAAATTACACGTGACTCACATTGTGTTGCACCAGCACTGTCCAAGAAAACTTTCTACAGTGATAAAAATGTTCGGTATGTTTGCATTGTCCAATATGAGACTCACTAACCACATGATTACTGAGCACATGAAGTGTGACTAGAGTGACTGAGGAGCTGAATTTTTTATTTTATTTAATTTTACTTAATTTAAATGGAAATAGCCACTCATGGCTAATGGCCATCATATTGGACAACGTGGTTCTCAGCTATAAAGTGCTCAGAAGTCGAATTATAATCTTTAGTTGAATAGTAAAAATGGCCACATCTAAGGCCACAAATACAAGGAAGCTGCTATAGAAGTGAAGCCCATAAATCCTATTTACTAACCTTGGGGAGAAAGCCAAATGCTTCACATGTAATGATTCTCAATCAAACATTGATATAAGTCAACAGTTGGCAAAAGGACACCTACCTTGTTCAAGGTCCTCACAGCTGCGTATCTCAAAGCTGGCTTAGGAGAGCTACAGAACAGTTGAAGAACTAGAAAGAAAAAAAGATCGCTGTGAATACAGCTCATTTCATCATATTGCATATATCTGAAAATATAGTACATAAAGTATAGTATTCAAAATATGCATAAGATTAGATCACAGCATCAAAACTTCACGAGAAATGTATCATCAAAAATAGTAAAAACACTTTTTGTTAAACTATAAAAAGTATAAATATAGGAAACAAAGTTTATTTTTCTATAAGAATTAATATACCCACTAATATCTGAATTTGTGGTAGCAATATTTATAGTTATAAGAGCAAATGGACTTTTTAAACATGAAAGAGAACTGAAGTCATGAAAGTTACTTGATTCCAAGCAAAAAATTTTTAATGTTTTATATAGGGAAATGGTAACTTCAGAAAAAGAGGTAATTAAGTAAAGAACAACAAAAATAAATCTACATACCACAACACAAAGGTATATATAATAGAGCTAAGGTTCAAAAATCATTCTTACTACCTATCCTGCAGAACTATGGAACTTAAAACAAAAACATACGAATATAAACAAAATCCAGCTATCAAACACACAACTAACCTGAAACGGCAGGTGCCAACTCCCTGGCAGTACAGTTAGGAAGATGGATGATAGCTGACGCAGCTTCATAAATAACCATTTCATGTTTATTTCGCAAGCAGCTCTCAATGAAATCAAAGAGTGGACTTTCATGGCTGACAATAAATACACATAGGGCATCATCAGATATCAAAAAGAACAGGTGTAATATGCACAGCACTTAAAAACACAGGCAGAGTGGGCGCCTGGGTGGCTCAGTTGGTTAAGCTACTGCCTTCGGCTCAGGTCATGGTCCCGGAGTCCTGGGATTGAGTCCCACATCGGGCTCCCGGCTCAGCGGGGAGCCTGCTTCTCCCTCTGACCCTCTCCCCTCTCATGCTGTTTCTCTCTCTCTCTCTCTCAAATAAATAAATAAATAAAATCTTAAAAAAAAACCAAAAAAACATAGGCAGAGTGAGAAGCACTTTTGGAATTATGGATGGAGGACCTCTGAAAATCCATTCCTCCAAAAAGCAATGAGAACACTGGCATAAATTTTCAAAATTAACTTTTTCAGCACTCTAGAAATTAGCCAAAGGCCTGCAACAATCCCAAAAACATTTATTCAAGGAAAATAGCTGAATCTTCCTAACAACAGCAAACAAGCTTTCTGATGTTTTCACTTGTTGTATTTCTAGTCCCTCTTCCCAGTTTCATGGTGGCCTTGGAAATCAGCAGCCTCAGAATTGCAGTAGCTATGACAGCCAGCAGCCTAGCAGCCATTGGAGGAGGCCAATGGGTTTGGAGCTCCCTCAGAAGCCCTGTCCCCAGGGAACTGTCACTATTCGACCTGACTGGTGCTCCCTAGAAAAGCCCCGTTCATGGAGCTAATCTTTGTTTCATCTGACTCAGAGCCCAATCAGTGAGGAAAGCCCTAGCCTCAGCAAGTTTGTCCCAAAAAATCAGTGGCAACTGTTTAACACTGCAGTTGCCAGGGGCAGTGACTCCACCTGGGGCAAACAAGAGGCTGGCCAAAAAACTCAAAAGGAAAATCTGAGAAACAAGAGCTCCATGGGAGACTCTGGCAATTTCTGACACATTCCTGGGGATCCAGAAGGCCATGCACATGTAGAAGGCCGTGCAAATACCCAGGAAAGACAAGATAAGGCCTAACCTCTCACCCGTGCTTGCCTTTGAGGTTTTGTGCATGTAGGAAGTGAAGGCTAAGGCAGAGTTGTAAACTGCCAGAGCATGGAAGCCATGTCCCAACACACAAAGTGCCCATTAGAAAAAGAGTTGGAGACCTATTGGCTTAAATCATTTAAGAAACTGTCAAATCATCAGCTGATGACTTAGTTAATTAAGCAGAGACTTCAGTGACTGCATGTGACAAAGAGTAAGACTGCAGAATTTGTCCAGGAAAGACACTAAATAAATGACAACAACAAGCAGCAACAATAACAACCTCTGAGGATGGGGAAGAGGGAAATGTGATTACTAGAGTTACCACAATACTTAAAATATCCAGTTTTTGACAAAAAGTTATGACACATGTAAAGAAAGAGTAAAGTATGCAGTCCATAGCAATTATTCTTGGGGAAGCACAGGTATTAGATATGGCATTGGATGTACCAGACAAAGACTCTGTCAATGAATATAAACATGTTCAAAGAAATAAAGGAAACCATGTGTAAAGAATTAAAGAGAATTAAAGACATGACAATCATACCTCACCAAAGAGATAATATCAATAAAGAGAAATGAGTTTTGGTTTATTTATTGTGTTGTTGTTTTTAAAGAAACCAAATAGAAATTCTGGATTTGTAAAGTGCAATAATCAATGAAATATTCAAGTCTGCAATTCAGCAGCTGATCTGCACTGGCAGTAGAAAGAAATGAGTAAACCTGAAGGTAGGTAAACTAAGATAATCCAGCTGAGAAAAACAAAGAAAAAAGAATGAAAAAAAAAAAGAAGAACAGAGCTTGGAGATCTATGGAATATGACCAAGGGTATGAACAACTGCATAATAGGAGTCCCAGAAGGAAAAGAGAGACACAAAGGGGCAAAAGGAATGTATGAAGAAATAATGAAAAAAAAAATTGCCCAAATTTGATGAAAGCACTAATCCATGCACTTGAGTCTCTCAAAAAATCCCATGGAGGATAAACAGAAAAAGATCCACACAGAGACACACCATAAGCCAAAGAGAAGATTTTTGACAGCAGCAAGGTAAAAACTACCCATTGTGTAATGAGTAAATGAGTAGTTTTTACAGGGGAACATCAATATGATCAATGGCTAGCTTTCCACCAGAACAATGGAAGAGATAGGGCAGTAGAATGCCATAGTCAAAGTGCTGAAATATAAAGACAAGAATTCTATATCCAGCAACTATCCTCCAAAAACAAAGGCTAAAAAAGACATTACCAGGGAAGCAATGACTGAGAGAATGCACTGCTGACAGATTTACAAAAAATACTAAAGGAAGTCTTTAGACTTAAAGATTTACACTAAACAGTGATGTGAATAATCAAGGAGAAAAAAGAGCACTAGAAATGATAAATATGTGAGCTGATATAAAAGAGTCCATAGATAAATTGTTTTCATTTCTCTCAACTACTTTAAAGGACATAAAATGTTATAAAGCAATAATTATAACATTATAGTTGACCCTTGAACAACAGGTTTGAACCACATGGGTTAATTTATATGCAGACTTCTTATAATAGAGTACTGCAAAGGTATTTTCTCTTCCTTATAATTTTCTTAGTAACAGTTTCTTATCTCTAGCCTACTTTATTCTAAGAATACAGCATATACTACATAAAACACAAAATACGTGTTGTTTGTGATATCAATAAGGCTCTGGTCAACAGTAGGCTATTAGCAGTTAAATTTTGGAGGAGTCAAAAATTATATGCAGATTTTAGACTACCTGGGAAGTTGGCTCCCTTAGCCCCCACGTTCTTCAAGGATCAACTGTATACTGTTGGACTTGTAACACATACACATCATACGCATGACAATTATAGCAAATAGGAGCCCAGAGAGAATGAAACTATACTGGAGAAAAGATTCTATTTTTTACTAAAATTAAGTTAGTATTAATCTGAGGTAGTAGACTGTGGTAAAGTAAAATGCATATGCTAATCCCTAGAGCAACAACTAAGAAAAAACTGAAAAAAAGTGAAAATATTGACAGAAAAATTAAAATGATACACTGAAAATACTCATTTAAGACAAAACAAAGCAGTCAAAGAGGACAAGAGAAACAAACAAAAAAAGGCAAGAGACATATAGAACAAATAGCACAATGGCAGAAGTAAATCCAACTATATCAATAATTATGTTAAATGTAAATACTCTAATTACCCCAACCAAAAAATAGAGATTGCCAGACAGAATAAAAAAAGCAAGATCCAATTATATGCTGTCTACAAGAGACACACATTAGATTCAAAGATACAAACAGGGTGAAAGTAAAAAGATGGGAAAAGATAGGCCATGCAAACAGTCACCATTAGAGATTAGGATTGACTATATTAATACCAAACAAGTAGAATTTAAGACAAAAATCTATAAGAGAAAAAAAGATATTTCATAATGAGAAAGAAGGTAATACATCAGGATGATATAACAACGATAAACACATACACACTTAACAAAAAAGCCTCAAAATACATGAAGCAAAACCTGACAAAATGAAAGGAGAAATAGATCGTGTAACCATAATAGTTGGAAATGTCCATACCGACCCAATGATCAATAGAACTAGGCAGAAAATCATCAAGGATATAGAACAACGTAATCACCCAACTTAACCTAAAACATTCAACCCAATGACTGTAAAATACATTCTTTTCAAGTACATATGGACAGTTCTTAAGGATGTAGTAAGTGCCAGTCACGAAATAAATGTCAATACATTTAAAAGGACAGAAATCAAAGCATGTTTCCCAACCACAACTGAATTAAATTATAAAACAGAAAATAAATTTTAAAAATCACCAAATATTTGGAAATTAAACATTTTCTAAGTAACCCACATATCAAGAATAAATCAAATGGAAAATACTTTTAAACCAAATGAAAACAAAGACACATCAAAATTTGAGATGTATCTAAAGCAATGTAGGAAGGAAATGCATAGCTTTAAACACTGATACCAGGGAAGAAAAGTCCCAAATCAATAACCTAGGCTTCCACAATTAAGAAATTAGAAAGAGAAGAGTAAATCAAGCCTACAGCAAGCAAAAGAAAGGAAATAAGATCAGAGCAGAGATCAATAGACTAGAATGCAGAAAAATAATAAAAAAGAAAATCAATGAAACCCAAAGTTAGTTCTCTGAAATATCAACAAAATTGACAAATATTCGGCTAAACTAATTTAAAAAAAGGAGTGAGGCAGGGAAACAAATTATCAAAATCAGGAATGAAGAAAGGAACAACACTACTGACCCTAAAGAAATTTAAATGATTATAAGGGAATATTATGAATATCTGTATGTCATTTCTGGGGATGTGTCCCTAGAAATACCAAATTACCAAAACTGACTAATGAAGAAATACATAATCTAAATAGGCTTATGAGTTATTCAAAATCTTCCCTCGGGGGCGCCTGGGTGGCTCAGTCGTTAAGCGTCTGCCTTCGGCTCAGGTCATGATCCCAGGGTCCTGGGATCAAGCCCTACATCGGGCTCCCTGCTCGGCGGGAAGCCTGCTTCTCCCTCTCCCACTCCCCCTGCTTGTGTTCCCTCTCTCGCTGTGTCTCTCTCTGTCAAATAAATAAATAAAATTTAAAAAAATAATAATAATAATAAATAAATAAAATCTTCCCTCAAAGAAAAGCAGAGGTCCCAATGGCTTCATTGGTTAATTCTATCAAATATTTAAAGAAATAATACCAATCCTTCAGAAACTCTTCCAGGAAATAAATGAGGGGAGTACACTACTTCCCAATGCTGTGATGTCAGTATTACCCGTAACAAAGCCTGACAAATTTTTGCAAGAAAACTATAGTCCAATATCCCTGAAATAGACACAAAACTCCTTAACAAAATTAGCAAACTGCATCCAGCAATATATAAAAGAATAATCAATATTCACAACAATTCACAATAACCAAGTAGCATTTATCCCAGGAATGTAAAATTGGTTTAACATCAGAAAAATCGATGCATGTTATATACTAAATTAATAATATAAAGGACAGAAACCACAATTATCTTAAAAGATGCAGAAAAGCAATTGACAAAATCTAACACCCATTCATGATAAATATTCTCAAAAAACTAGAGACTAAATGAAATGTCCTCAACCTAATAAAAGGCACTTTCAAAAAATGCACATCATGCTTAATGCTTTCCCCTTATGATCAGGGACAAACCAGGGATGTCTACTTTCACCACTTGTACTCAACATTTTAGTGATAGTTTAAGACAGTAAAATTAGGCAAAAAAAAAAAAAGAAATTAAAGACATCGGTTTGGGAAAGGAATAAGTAAAACTGTCTTTGTCCACAGATGACATGATCCTGAACACAGAAAATCCCAGGGAAACACACACACACACACACACACACACAGAACTAATAAATGACCACAGCAAGGTTACAGGATACAAGGTCAACCTGCAAAAATCAACTGTATTTCGGGTGCCTGGGTGGCTCAGTTGGTTAAGCGACTTGACTGCCTTCGGCTCAGGTCATGATCCTGGAGTCCCTGGATCGAGTCCCGCATCGGGCTCCCTGCTCAGCGGGGAGTCTGCTTCTCCCTCTGACCCTCCCCCCTCTCATGTGCTCTCTCTCATTCTCTCTCTCTCAAATTAAAAAAAAAAAAAACTTTAAAAAATCAACTGTATTTCTATATATTGGCAACAATAATCCCAAGTGAAATTAATAAAATAATTCCATTCTTAATAACATAAGAATAAAATACTTAGAAATACATTTAATAAGAGAATGCAAGACTTTTACACTGAAAACTATAAAACACTGCTGAGAAACCTAAATACAGAAACAGTCTCTGTTCATGGACTGGAAGACTCAGTAGCAAGATGGCAATTCTCCCAAATTGATTTATTCAAAGTAGATCTATTGTTCTATTCAGTGTAATCCCAACCGAAATGCTGGCAGGCTTTTGTTGTAGAAATTCAAAGCTGATCCTAAAATTTATATAGAAATGCAAAGGACCTAGAATAGTCAAAACAATTTTCAAAAACCTAAATATATAAAGCAATCACTGACGTATCTGAAGGAAAAACAGACAGCAACACAATAATAGTAAAACACTTCAAGACCCTATTTTCAGTAATGGATACAACATCCAGATAGAAAATCAGTGGACTGGAATAACATTATAGACCAAGTGGACTTAACAGACATATACAGAACATTCCAACCAATAGTAGCAGGATACACATTCTTCCCAAGTACACACAGAATATTCTCCAGATTAGATTACATGTTAGGTCACAAAACAAGTCTTAACAAATTTAAGAAGATTAAAATCATACCAAGTATCTCTTCTAACCACAATGGAATGAAACTAGAAATCAATAACAAAAGGAAAACTGGAACATTCACAAATATGTAGAAAGTAAACAACACACTCTTGAACAACCAATGGGTCAAAGAAGTACTTAAAGCAGTTTAAACAGGAAAATTAGAAAATATCAGGAGACAAAAACATGCAATAAAAGCAGTACTAAAAGGGAAGTTTATAGTGAAAAATTAAGCTTTTAAAATGCCATCTATGTAAACATACATACAAAATAAAGAATTGCCAGAGAAATCCTGAGAATTAACAACTGAGGGGTAAGGGTCATTTCATCCAAAACTGATCTGCTGACCACCCAAAAAAGAAGCTGAGTTCCTATGAACCTCCATGACAACTGGACTCAGCCCAATGTGTACGGCAATCAATTCCGGTCAACCCAAAACTTGGGCTGGAGTTCCGTCCCATCAGGCCAAGGGAGGGGCTGGTACTTCCCCAACCATGAAAGAGGAAGATTTCTGCTACCAACATGCCACATCATACAGCTGCAAGATTTGGATCCCAGACCCTGATTATGCCAGGGAAGGGCTGCTTCCCCTAAAAAACTATGCTGTCAAAATAGGTTCTGTTTGGTGGCATATAATTGTTCAGGGTTGTCTCTTCTAATTTCTTCCCCTGTGGCATCAGATATAATGTCTATCATATTATGTTACTTCTGCATCCCACCCCTGATCACGACAGTGAATGGTTGTCGCTTCTGTACTTAAAGCGGTTTAAAAGCCACAAAGCCCAAGGGTCCTAATCCCTCTCTTGGGATGTGAAACCTGCCCTGACAGACCTCTGTGCACTGAACTGGAATGAATGGGTGCTGGGGCAACCAGTGCATCTGCTCCGATTTCCATCTCTATGGGTTGCTCCCACTGGACGCTACTCCAGTAGGCTGTGTGTGAGTTTTCCTTGGACATCTGTGCTTATTTGTGTAAGAACTGTTCCAGTGAGGTGGGCATCAAGTCAGGTTTCTACTGTGGCTTTCTGGAAGTAAATCAAAGCGAAGGAGGTCAAAGACACATTTTGTCATTATGACCCGTCAACTGGGATGGCTGGTCTCACTAACTACCTGTGAGAAATAGCCCTAAAATCCCAATGAATGAAAAACCTGGGGGATATCACTGCCCAGGTTAGAACTCCTTGGTTGTTATTAATGGTCTTGATGGGAGTATCCCAGGAAGAGGCAAATTTGACTGAGGGCAAGGCTAAACAATCCCTAATAAAATTACATACATATGCACAGAAAAATAAGGATGTAAAACAAGAGCTGGCAAACACTCTGGCAGAATAAGGGAGGATTTGTTCCAGCATGTATCTACACTATGATGAAGCTGTGATAATAAAGAAGGTGGTGTTGGTGCAGAAACAGAAAGAGAGCTCCTAGAGCCGAGGAGCCCAGAAACAAAGCAGTGAGTACAAGGATACCTGACTTACGACACAGCTGACATGGCAGAGCAGTGGGTACGAACACATATTTCAACAAATGGTAGCAGGACTACACGGTATCCATAAGTAGGAAAAAAAGAAATTAAATTGTTACGTCATACCATATCCAAAAAACAATTCCAAGAGATTATAGACCTAGAACACCAAAGTTAAAACTATAATGCTGATTAAAAAATAGCATAGAAGATATATTTGAGAACTTGAACTAGAAGATGTCTTGAGCAAGACACCAAAAGTATTATTCCAAAAGTCAAAGACTGATAAATTTGACTACATTAAAGAAGTTCTGTTCATCAAGACACCAAGAGAACAGACTAACTTGAGTGGCAAAAGCTATTTGCAACATATACAACCAAAAAACAACTCCTAGAAATCAGTAAAAATAAGGCAGATAACCCAATTAAAAACTGGGTATTTCAACAGAAAAGATATTCAAATGGTTAATAAACATAGAAAAAGGTTCCCAAACTCATTAGTAATTAGGAAATTACAAACTAAAACCACAATGACTTGACAAGGATGCCAAGGCAATACAAAGGAAAAATAATCTTTCACCAAATAGTGCTGAGACAACTGCAAACTCCTATTTCAATCAGATCTCCACATGCAAAAGAATGAAACTGGACCCCTACACCTCACACTATATATAAAATATCTCAAAATGTATCAAAGACCTAAATATAAAAGATAAAATTATAAAACTCTTAGAAGAAAGCATAGGTGTAAATCTTCATGACCTTGGATTAGACCATGGTTTCCTTAGTATAGTACCAAATGCACAAACAACGAAAAACAAACAAAAACAAAAAAAGCCCAAAACAAAACCTACATAACCTGGACTTCATCAAAATTTAAAACTTCTGCACTTCAAAGGACACAACCAGGAAACTAAAAACACAATCCACAAAATGGGAGGAAAACATTTGCAAATTATGTATCTAATAAAGGTCTAGTATCCAAACTATATTTAACAATGATTACAACTCAATAAAAGACAACCCAGTTTTTTAAATGAGCAATGGATCTGAATAGACCTTTCTCCAAAGATCTACAAATGGGGGTGCCTGAATGTTTCAGTTGGTTAAGTGTCTGCCTTCAGCTCAGGTCATGATTCCAGGGTCCTGGGATGGAGCCCCATGTCAGGCTCCCTGCTCAGTGGAGAGCCTGCTTCTCCCTCTCCCCCCCCCCCCCCCCCCCTTTTTTTCTCCCCCGGGCTCCCTCAAAAAAAAAAAAAAAAAATCTAAAAAAAAAAAAAAAAAAATCTACAAATGCCCAATAAGCACATGAAAAGATACTCAACATTATTAGTCATTAGGGAAATTCAGCCTTTGTTGTTATCAAACCAATAGCTTATTTGTACAATTTTTGGTCAATAAAATTTTTTTCAATGGGAGGGGCGCCTGGGTGGCTCAATCAGTTAAGCATCTGCTTAACTGGCTCTCTGCTTAGCGGGGAGTCTGCTTCTCCCTCTCCCTCTGCCTGCCGCTCCCCCTGCTTATGCTCACTGTCAAATAAATGAATTAAATACTTAAAAAAATTTTTTTTCAATGGGAAAAAAACACACAATGAGATACCTCATCACACTGACTACGAGATACATAATAAAAAAAGACGGTGCCTCGGTGGCACAGTTGTCAACTCTTGGTTTCGGCTCAGGTTGTAATCTCAGGGTTGCGGGATTGGGCCCCAAGTTGGGTTCCGTGCAGAGTCTGCTTTCTCCCTCTCCCTCTACCCCCTACCCACCCCTGCAGGCTTTCTTTCTCTCTCTCTCTAAAAAATAAGTAAATCTTTAAAAGAAAAAAAAAGACAATAATGAGTGTTGGTGAGGTTGCGGAGAAATTGGAACCTCCACGCACTGCGGGCAAGAATGTAAAATGATGCACCCATTTTGGAAAACGGTTTGGCAGTTTCTCAAAAAGTTAAACACAGAGTTACATTATGACCCAGCAAGTCTACTCCTCGGTCTATACCCAAGAGAATGGAAAACATACTCACATAAAAAATTATGCATGACTGTTCATAGTGGCATTATTCGTAACAGCTAAAAAGTGGAAACACCCAAATGTCCATCGACAGAAAAATGAATAAAATATGTGATAGCTACCCAGTGGAATATTATTCAGCCATAAAAAGAATAAAGTATTGATACTTCTATAATATAGATGAACCCTAAAAACATTAAGTGAAAGAAACCAGAAACAAAAGACCACATATTGTATGATCCCATTTATATGAAATGTCCAGAACAGGCAAATCCAGAGAAACAGGAAGCAGATTAATGTTTTCCAGGGGCTGAGAGGAGGGGGAGGAATAGGGAGTGACTGTTAATGGGTTGGCAGGGGGGGTTCTTTTTGGAATGATAAAAATATTCTGGAATTAGTGGTGGTAGTTACACAACTTTGTGAATATACTAAAGACCACTGAATATACACTCTAAAAAGGTGAATTTCATGGTATGGGAATTATAGCTCAATAAAGAAAATCTAATACACCCCCTCTGATTAGTAAAAATTTTAAAATTTGACATCAAGTCTTGGCCTCAGGGGATCTCAGCCTACTGGCTGGATATAATCACTTCGAAAAATGGTCTAACAATGATCGACCAATTCCATTCCTGGAGACCTATCTATAGAAATAAATGCTTACATATAAAGAGAGAAAGCTATGGTAATAAGGTAGTGTGGTATAAGCCCAGGAATGCTGTTTGTAGCTGTTTCATTAGTAAGTGCTCAAAACAGAAAACAACCCAAATGCCCATTAATAGAAGAATGAATATAAATGAACCTGGAAGGATTCAATCAAGGAAATATACAATTAAAATGAACTAGAGCTTCAGCAAAAACAAGGGTGAATTTTACACTGAAATACTGAGTGGAAAAAAAAAAACAAGATACAAAACATAGCATGATTCTAATGACATAATGTTCAAAACAAGACAAAACTAAACCTTACTGCTTATGGATGCATACACAGGGGGTAAAAATCTAAAGAAAAGCAAAGAAATTACTACCATAAAAATCAGAATAGTGACTTCTCCTGTGGGTAGGTATGACCAAGAGGATACATAAAGCATTTCTAGGATACCAGAAATGTACTACCTAGCATATGGGCATTATATGGGTATTCCACAGCAATTAGATATAATGTAATACAACTTTAAGTCTTATACATTTCCCTTATATGTATACTACGTTTTTTAACTTAAAAATTTTAAAGAATATTGCATATTCTCTCTTGGATCTAGGGTTCTAAATGAGGTAAATTTTGTTATCAGTGATACACAGACTGACTACAGTTTTCTACTTTTATAAGTGATTTGTCTGTTTCTGCGACATGAGGGGTTATAGTCTTCCAAACCCTTTATTTTCTTATATTTAAGATTTTACCGTACATATTTTGAAGCAATGTTATTAAGTTTAGTTAATACTTAACCGTCCTTGAGCAGTGCAGGGATGAGGGGCACCAAACCACTAAGCAGTCAAAAATTCATGTATTTGACTCAAACTTAACTACAGGTAGCCTACTATTAACTAGAAGCCTTACCCACATCATAAATAGTTGATTCACACATACTTTGTATGTCATACACACTGTATATTGTATTCTTACAATAAAGCAAGCCAGAGAAAAGAAAATGTTAAGAAAATTAGAAGGAAAATACACTTATGATACTGTACTATATTTATCCATGTGTAAGTGGACTGCACAGTTCAAACCTGTGTTGCTCAAGGGTCAACTGCTTATACAAGTTCACTCCCATGATATTATTTAGACTATTATACTTTTGTCAAAATACAAAATCCCACTTTGTCATTTTTAATGTTCTAAATCCTGATTCCTTGTGTTCTGACTTGTATTACTATTACTAAGCAGCAATTATTATATATAGTGTTAGTGTCTATCAAACATGTATTTTTGATACATTTTTATTTTTTTTTTTAAGATTTTTATTTATTTGACAGAGAGAGACACAGCAAGAGAGGGAACACAAGCAGGGGGAGTGGGAGAGGAAGAAGAAGACTTCCCGCGGAGCAGGGAGCCCGATGTAGGGCTCGATCCCAGGACCCTGAGATCATGACCTGAGCTGAAGGCAGACGCTTAACGACCGACCCACCCAGGCACCCCTATTTTTGATACATTTTAAACTTTTCCTTGTCACTCTGTTTAGAAGTGTCTTTTATAAAAGGCTATATAATAGATCTCTTATTTTGTTTACCCGACCTGATACTTTTAAAGATTTGAGAGAGCACGTGGGGGGGGGTGGGGGAGGGAGCAGCAGATTCCCAGCAGAGCACGGAGCCCGACATGGGGCTCAATTCCAGGGCTGAGATCATGACCTGAGCCGAAGTCAGACACTTAACCGACTGAGCCACCCAGGTGCCCCCCGACCTGACACTTTTATTTATTTTTTTATTATTTTTTTTTATAAAGATTTTATTTTTTGACAGAGAGAGAGAGACAGCGAGAGAGGGAACACAAGCAGGGGGAGTGGGAGAGGGAGAAGCAGGCTTCCCGCTGAAAAGGAGCCCGATGTGGGGCTCGATCCCAGGACCCTGGGATCATGACCTGAGCCGAAGGCAGACGCTTAACGACTGAGCCACCCAGGTGCCCCCAACCTGACACTTTTAATAAGTAATCCTTTAATAATGTAAGTAAATCCACTTACATTTACTATAATAGAAATATTTTTGCTTGCAACCTCTATGATGGTCCCCCCAAATCTGCACTTTTGAAAATCCACATCGCCGTGTAGTCCCCTCCCACATACTAGGCTTGGGCTCTGTAACCAAGGGAATCCATCAGCGGTGACAGCAGGTCACCGTCGAGATTAGTTAGGTTATAAAGCATTGCAGCTTTCCATGTGAGCCTCTCGCCTTCAGCTCGCTTACTTTGGGAAAAGCCACTGCCATGCTGTGAGGACATTCAAGCAGCCTATGGAGAGGCTGCCAAAGAAAGAAACTGGAGCACCTGGCCAACAGCCAGGGAGAAACTGAGGCTTGTCAACAGCTTCACGAGGGAAATTGGAAGTGGATCCTCCAGATCTAGATGAGTGCAGCTCTGGCTGACAGCTTGATTGCAACTTCCTGAAGGACCCTGGACCAAAACCAAAAGCTAAGCCACTTCCTGATTCCTGACCACAGAAACTATGAGATGATGTCGGTGATAAGCTGCTAAGTTTGGTGCTAATTTGTCACACGGCAAGAGATAACTAATACATTTACACTGAATTCTGCCCAATTTATTTTGTTTTGTATTTATATACTCCAGTAAACGTTGATCAAGTTTTTTTTCTTCCATTTTTATTTCAACATTTTTAAAGCTTTACATTCCACTTATATTCTTAGTTACTAACCCATATGTTTTTCTGACAAAGTTTAACATTAATAATTAACATCTTGGGGCACCTGCTCAGTCAGGAGAGCATGCGACTCTCGATCTCGGGATCATGCATTCAAGCCCAATGTTGGGGGTAGAGACTACTTAAATAAATATAAAAAGATAATTATTAACAACATCTTCCTCCCTCCCAAAAAAAAAACAGACAAAAGAAAACAAAACCAAAAAACAAAACCAAAATCTTAGCATGCTTTTACTTCCATCTAACACCACCTTCTACACCATCATTTATCATGTTGCTGTCTTCTGGAATCTTTGAACTTTTTATTAAATTTTAAAAAGTTAAAATATCTATATTACTAATGCTTACACTAATCCATTGTTCACTCTTATTTCCTAAATCCCACTGCTGCCTTCTGAGCATGTATTTGTTCATGCTGGAGTAAATCTATGAATAATTCCTACAAAGTGATTGATAAACTAGTTATGGTAAACCCTTACGTTTAAAAATACCTTTCATCCTCAGTGTTGAAGGTTAGTTTGGGAGAGTCGAGCATTCTAGGCTGACCGTTATTTTCCCACAGCACTATGAAGACACTGCTCAACTGCTGCTTTGCATACAATGCCACAGAGAAACCTAAAGTAAAACTACAGGTTAAGTATCTTTGTTTTCATATAATCTTTAGAATTTTCTCTTTATCCTTGTTAAAAAAAAAAAAAATCAGTGTTAAAGTGTGCTTGCTTATCTTCACACGGCACTCTACTTAGCATTTGGTGCTGCACGTGCGTGCTTGTGTTTACTCTAAGGATCCTATCTTTCTACAGGTCTGAGATCTGATCAGCCACTTAAAGAGTTAACTTTGTATTAAATTATATAAAAATACAGAAAGTACATGAAATGTCTGTTTCCCCCTCACTCCCCCGAACTCATAGTCAAGCCCCAACCTACAGTGTGACTCTATTTAGAGATGGGGCCTCTAAGGAAGTAATTTAAGGTTAAATGAAGTTATACGGGTAGAGTCCTGATCTGATAGAGCACTCGCTCTTGCCCCCCTTCGTGTGTGTGTGTGTGTGTATGTGTGTTTGTGTGTGTGTGTGTATAGGAAGATCATGTGAGCACATGGGGCTAAGATGGCACTCTGCAACCCAAAGGAAAGTTCTCACCAGGCACCACTCTAATCTTGGATTTCCTGGCTTCCAGAACTGTGAGCAAATACATTTCTGTTGTTTAAGCCACCTAGTCTGTGGTACTTGGTTATGGCGGCCGTAGCATACTAATACAGTAGCCGAACTTAGAGATGCCCCCAGTGATTCTTGGTTTCTGGTATCCATTCCCTTTTCTAGTCCCCAGCCACACTGAATAGAGTTGATCTTTTTATCCAACAGAATATTGCAGAAATGCTGAAATGTGGTTTCAAAGACTAGGTCATAAAAATGATTCTGACTTCCACAATGTTATGAGGACACTGAACAGCCCTATGGAGAAGTCTACATGGCAAGGAACTCAGGTGTCCTGCCAACAGCTTGCACCAAGGCACCGGTCATGTGAGTGAGTGACCTGGAAGCAGATTCTCCAGCCTCCCTCAAGCCTTCCAATGACTGCAACCCCGTCCAACATCTTGATTACAACCTCATGAAAGATCTCAAGCAGGAACCAGCTAAGAACACTCCCAACCCCTGACCTACAGAAACCATGTGGGGCAAAATAAGTAGTTGTCCTTTTAATCTGGTTAGGTTCTTCAGTAATTTGTTATACAGCAGGAGATAACTAAGTCCTAAGTGCATTATTACAAAGCTACAATGACAAAGAAGATGAATACTTCAAGCACTACAGGAGCCCCTAATGCCACCTCCCAGGCACAACTGTGCTTCTGCCCTAAAGATAAATACAAACCTTTAATGCTGTACATCAGTTGTGCCTGTCAAGTCTCAAATTAACTCAAACAGAACCATATAGAACGGATCTGTGTGACTTAGGGAGATTTACCCATGTGGTTGTATTTACCCATGTGGTTGTATTTAACAGTACTTTGTTCATGTCTATTGTTTTGTACACTATTGACTGTATGAATATACAATTTATTTTTTGATTCTAATATGTCAGACATGTGGACTCCTTCCATTTGGACTGAACAGCAGTCCTAGACGTATCCTTGGTTCGTCTTTTGACACACAAATGTATGTATTTCTGTTTGGTATTTAAAAGAAGCCAACTGAGATTCTGCTTGGGGGTGCACTGAATCCACAGATCAAAATAAGATGTGACATCTTTATAGTATTGAATATTCCAATCTAAGAACAGGATATATCCCTGCATTTATTCAGGTTATACTTCAATAACATTTTATAATTTTTGTAGAGATGTACACAGTTTTGGGGAGATTTATTCCTAAGGATTTGATTTCAATACAAATGGTGCCATGTTTTCACAATTTTACTTTACTTACTTTTTTATGGCGAACCTTTTTTTTTTTTTTTTTTTTTTTTTTAAGATTTTTTTTCTTTATTTGACAGAGAGAGAGAGAAAGAGAGAAGCAGGCTCCCCAGTGAGCAGAGAGCTGGATCCCAGGACCCTGGGATCATGACCTGAGCTGAAGGCAGATGCTCAACTGACTGAGCCACCCAGGTGCCCCTCAAAATTTTATTTTCCTGATTGGTTGCTGGAATATAGAAATAATATCAATTTTGGATACTTAACTATCCAGTAACCTTGATAAATTCACATATCAATTCTGATAGATAATGCATATTTTACATTCTCTATATACAATCATGTTGTCAGCAAAGACTGTTTTATGTCCTCTTTCCAATCCTTAGATTTTTTTTTTTAGTTATTGCATCAAGTATGACTTCCAGTAAAATGTTGCTTAAATGCGCGCCTGGGTGGCTCAGTCGTTGAGCATCTGCCTTTGGCTCAGGTCATGATCCCAGGGTCCTGGGATCCAGCCCCACATCAGGCTCCCTGCTCAGCTAGAAGCCTGCTTCTCCCTCTCCCACTCCCCCTGCTTGTGTTCCCTCTCTTGCTGTGTCTCTCTCTGTCAAATAAATAAAATGTTAAAAAAAAAAAAAAAAAAAAAAAAAAACCTGTTGCTTAAAAAAAATATATATAGTTAGCAGGCATCCCTGTTTCATTTATAATCTCAAGGGGAAATCCTTAATAGTCCACCAATAAGTATAAAGTCTACTGGAGATTTTTTTGGTACCCTTATCAGAATAATGATGTTCCCTTCTATTCTTTGCTTTGAAAAGAGATTTCTAATCACAAATTGTCACTGAATTTTATCAAGTGCTTTTTCTGCATCCATTACAATATTGAGATTATTCTCCTTTATTCTTTAAATGAGGAAGGTTATGTTGGTTTTTGATTGTTAAATGAATCTTGCACTGCGAGAATAAATGCATATTGAGAAATCTGTTCATTATTTCTTCGTATAGCTTTTTTGCTCCAGTCTCTCACATCTCCCTCAGGAATTCCAATTATGTATCAAGTGGTACACCAGTTGATATTATCCCCACAGTTCTCTGAAGCTGTTTGTTCTTCTTTAATCTGTTTTCTGTGTTCTCCAAATTATTTACTTTCTATTGCTCTGTCTTAAAATTCACTAACTCCTTCACTCTTTTGTTAGCCATCTCTAGTCAGGTGCTAAGTCTATCCAGTAAATTATCCATTTCAGTTACCTTCTGTGTGGCAGGCAGAACGGCCCCCCAGATGGCCAGGCTTCTTCCATGGAACCTGTGAATATGTTACCTTACATGACACAGACCAACCCCTGGCTGACAGCCATGAAGGAAATAGAGACCTACCAAGCTTTAGCCACAAAGAAATGAATTTGGCCAACAACCTAAACAAGATTAAAAGTGAATTCTTCCCCCGAAGTCTCCAGTAAGCATCAGCATCCTGCTAACATTGTGACTTTGGCCCACGAGACTTATGTCCAATCTACAGAACCACGAGATCATAAACGAATGTTGTAATAGCCACTACATTTGTGATCATGTTATGGTAACAACAAAAAACCAATACAGATTTTGCTACCTGACAGTAAGGTGCTACTGTAACAAGAACCTGAAACTGTGGAACTGTCTCTGGAAGCAAGCAAGGGGTAGAAGCTGGTAGAATTTGGGGGAGCATGATGAAAAACACCTGAATTGCCTTAAACGGAGTGCTATTAGAAATCTGGTCTTTAAGAATACTGCCTATGAGGGTTCACAGACCACTTGTAGAAATCTGTCTTGGACTCCATCCTAAAACACCAGAATGCCCATTCTTTTCAAGTGTACATTGAACGTTCTCCAGAATAGATAACATATTGGGCCACAAAACAAGTCTCAATAAACTCAGAAAGATCGAAGTCATTCCATGCATCTTTTCTGACCACGACGCTATGTAACTAGAAATCAACCACAAGAAAATATCTGGAATAAGCATAAATACATGGAAGTTAAATAACATGCTACTAAACAATGAATGGGTCAATCAAAAAAAAAAAAAATCAAAGAGGAAATAAAATACGTGGAGACAAATGAAAATGAAAACGTAACAGTCCAAAATCTCTGGGATGCGGCAAAAGAAGTTCTAAGAGGGACATTTACAGCAATACAGGCCTACCTCAAGAAGAAAAATCTCAAATAAACAACTAACCTTACACCTAAAGGAGCCAGAAAAAGAAAAACAAAATCCAAAACCAGTAGAAGGAAGGAAATAAAGTTTAGAGCAGAAATAAATGATATAGAAACTAAAATATAGAACAGATCAATGAAACCAGAGCTGGTTCTTTGAAAAGATCAACAAAATTGGTAAACCCTTAGCCAGACTCATCGAAAGAGAGGACTAAAAAAAAAAAAAAAAAAACAGAAATGAAAGAGGAAAAATAGTAACCGACACCTCAGAAATACAAAGGATTGCAAGAGATTATGAAAAACTATATGCCAACAAATTGGACAACTTAGAAGAAATGGATGAATTTCTAGAAACATAACCTTCCAAAACTGAATCAAGAAGAAATAGAAAACTTAAACAGATTACCAGTAATGAAATTGAATCCATAATAAAAAAAACTCGCAACAAACAAAAGTCCAGGACCAGATGGCTTCACATCTACCAAACATTTAAAGAATGTTTAAAACTATTAAAATATTCCAAAACTATTTCAAAAAATAGAAGAGGAAGGAAAACTATGAGGCCTGTATTGCCCCCATATCAAAACCAGATAAAGGCACTACAAAAAATGTACTACTATCTGTGATGAACACAGATACAAAAATCCTCACCAAAATATTAGCAAATCAGGGCACCTAGTGACTGCATGCACTCTCTCTCTAAAATAAATGAATAAATCTTTAAAGTTTATTAGCAAATCGAATCCAACAATCCATTAAAAAAAAATCATTCACCACAATCAAGTGGGATTTATTCCCAGGATGTAAGGGTGGTTAAATATTTGCAGATCAATCAAGGTGATATATCTCATCTATAATAAAAAGGATAAAAACCATATGATCACTTCAATAGACGCAGAAAAAACATCCAACAAAGTGCAACATTCATTCATGAAAAAAACCCTCAACAAAGTAGGCTTAGAGGGAATAAACATCAACATAATGAAGGCCATATATGAAAAACCCACAGCTAACAAACTCAATGGTGAAAAACTGAAAGCTTTTCCCCTAAGATCAGGAACAAGACAAGGATGTCCCTCTCACCACTTTTATTCAACATAGTACTGGAAGTCCTAGCCATAGTAATCAGATGAGAAAAAGGAATAAAAGGAATCCAAGTTAGTAAGGAAGAAGTAAAACTTTCACTATTTGCATATACTATATATAGAAAACCCTAAAGACTCCACCAAAAAGCTACTAGAACTGATAAATTCATTCAGTAAGGTCGCAATGTGAAAAAATTCAATGTACAGAAATCCACTGCATTTCTATACACTAATAATAAACAGAAAGGAATTAAAGCAATCCCTTTAAAACTGCACCAAAAAATAATAAAATATCTAGGAATAAACTTAGCCAAGGAGGTGAAAAACCTGTACTCTGAAAATTATAAAACACTGATGAAAGAAATTAAAGACAACACAAATGGAAAGATATCCCATGCTCATGGATTGGAAGAACAAATATTGTTAGAATGTCCATACTACTCAAAGCAATCTACAGATTTAATGCAATCCCTATCAAAATACCAACAGCATTTTTTACACAACTAGAACAAACAATCCTAAAATTTGTATGGAACCACAAAAGACCCCGAAACAAAACAATGCTGGAGGTATCACAATTCCAGATTTCAAGTTATACTACAAAGCTGTAGCAATCTAAGCAGTGTGGTAGTACACAAAAACAGATACATAGATTCATGGAACAGGATAGAAAGCCCAGAAATAAACCCACAAATATAAGGTCAACTAATCTTCAACAAAAGAGGCGAGAATATGCAATGGGAAAAAGACAGTCTCTTCAACAAATGGTGTTGGGAAAACTGGACAGCTACATGCAGAAGAATGAAACTGGACCAGTTTCTTTCACTATACACAAAAATAAGCTCAAAATGGATTAAGGACCTAAATGAGACCTGAAAGCATTAAAAAACCTAGAAGAGAGCACAAACAGTAATTTCTTTGACATTGGCTGTAACAACATCTTTCTAGATGTCTCCTAAAGCAAGGGAAACAAAAGCAAAAATAAACTATAGGGATTATCATCAGAATGAAAGGCTTCTGCGCAACAAAGCAAACAATCAACAAAACTAAAAGACAACC
>NC_058414.1:84132132-84221894 GCF_002201575.2 Neomonachus schauinslandi
ACTCAGAAAACAAATAATCCAATTAAAAATGGGCAGAAGACATGAACAGACATTTCTCCAAAGACATACTAATGGTCAATAGACACATGAAAAGATACTCAACACCACTCATCACCAGGGAAATGCAACCTAAAACCACAGAGATACCACCTCACACCTGTCAGAATGACTAAAATCAAAAACATGAGAAATAACAAGTGTTGGTGAGGATGTGGAGAAAAAGGTACACTCATGCACTGCTGGTGGGAATGCAAACTGGTGCAGCCACTACGGAAGACAATATGGAGTTTATGGTTTCTCAGAAAGTTAAAAATAGAAATACCCCATGATCCAGTAATCACACTACTGGGTATTTACCCAAAGAATACAAAAACACTAATTCAAAAGGATACATGCACCCCTATGTTTATTGCAGCATTATTTACAATAACCAAATTATGGAAGCAGCCCAAGAGTTTATCGATAGATCAATGGATAAAGAATACAGGGGTGTGTGTGTGTGTGTGTGTGTGTGTGTGTGTGTGTGTGAATATTATTCGGCTGTAAGGAAGAATGCAATCTTTCTATTTGCAACAACATGGATGGAGCTCAAGAGTATAATGCTAAGTGAAATAAGTCAGAGAAAAATATATGATTTCACTTATATGTGGAATTTAAGAAATGAAACAAATGATCAAAGGAAAGAGAGGAAAGGAAACAGACTCAACTATAGAGAACAAATTGATGGTTACCAGAGGGGGGGTGGGTGGGGGATGGGGTAATAGGTGATGGGGACTAAGGAGTGCACTTGTTCTGATAAGGACTGGGTGATGTATGGAATTCTTGAATCACTATATTGTACACCCGACACTAATAGAACACTATATGCTAATTATGCTGGAATTAAAAAGGAAGGAAGGAAGGAAGGGAAGGAGGGAGGGGAGGGGAGGGGGGAAATCCAGTCTTGGAGGATCCTGTAAGAGCACAGAAGGAAGAAGTTATTGTAAACTGGAGTAAAGTGGATACTTGTTATAGGTTAGTGGACAGATTAGCGAAATTGTGTCCTGCAGTTTTGTGGAAACCATAACCTGTAGTTGATGAACCTGACTCTTTACTTGAGGGAATTTCCAAGGAAAGTGTTGAAGGTGTGACCTGGTTTCATCTTGCTGCTTACAGTAAAATGTGAGATGACAAATTCCACCAGTGGACAGCTGCTTCAGCCTGTACCCATGAGTTCCCACCTGCCTGTGATATCCTCCCTTCCCGACAGCCTGCCCTAAGGATCTTGGACTTGCTTAGCAAGCTCCCAAATTGCAAATGCCAGTTCCTTGTAATAAATCTCTTTATATATTTATCTGCTATGGGTTCTGCTTTTCTGGTTGAATTCTGACTAACAAGGAATTTAAAGCTCTGGAATTTCTTTTTAGTTCCTTCTTATAGTTTTCATTTCCCCTGCTCATTCGTTATAACTATTTCCCATTAAAACTCTTGAAAGCATCTTTTATAAGCCTGTTAGAGTTTTTGTCTGCTAATTCCAATGTCCAGGTCCTATCAGAGTCAGTGTCTGTTGACTGCTTTTTCTCTTAACTACTGGTCACATTTTCCAAACTCTTTGCCTTCTATCAGTTTCTTACTGTATATAAACATTGTGAATGACAGGATGCAAAGACTCTAGAAATTTGATGTTTCTCTAGCAGGCAGTTAACTTGGCTGGCTCAAACTCCAAACTTCATCTCTTTGGCTGTGAGTGAGGTGCAGCTGAATCTCCACTCAGTTCTTTCAGTTCACAGCTACTGTTAGTCAGGTTTCCTAGTTTTCCCCTCTACACGTATAGATCCGTGGTCAACCACAGAGTTTTGCAGAGTTTGAAATTGATTTGGGAGCTTACCCCAATTGTGGTTTCTTCCTTTCCAGGATTTCCACCATAGGTTTTCATCACTCTTCCAATCTCAAACTATATTCTGACCCCTCTGTCCAGTAAATACTATGGCTTTCTGTGATCCCACATCTAGGAACTGTGGGATCTCTGGAGACTAGCCAGAAATACACAAATCTCACCTAGTATAGCCTCTGCTTCTCAGACATCAACTTCCTTCCAGTTTTTGCCTGCTTTTCACCACTCACCAGTACTTTCAAATAGTGGTGGGTTTTCCTACTTTTGGGGGGAAGCAAAGTTTTCTACCAATGATATAAGTATTTGCAGTGGGCTAATGTGACCAAGCTACTCCACCATTATCAGAAGCAGGAAGCTCAACCGAATATTTTTTTTAATATTCCACTTTATCTTCTCTGTTGACATTTATGCTACACCTCCTATGTTTTTCTTTAGTGGTTACTTAAGAGATTACAATATTCATCTTTCTATTATCACAGTCTACCATCAAACAACATAACACTACTTCATGAACAATATAAGAGCCTTACAAATGTGGAATTCTCTTTTCCTCCTTCATGCCCTTTAAATAAATAAATCATTAAATGCAGCACTTCAATATTCTTTTATAAAAACAAAAGGAACAAGCAAGATTCTTCATGTCACTTCCAGCTTTCACATTATTGCACATCTTATGATCTCTAAGTATTTTTTGTTCAATATCAGTTTCTTATTATTGGCAATCGTAATCTATTAAATACATATACCAGAGCATACATTAAGGTTAAAAAAAAAAGCTGCATTACTTAGAATCCCATGAATTTTCTTAATTTGGAAACACCAAATCCATCTGTAAAATCAGCGCTACCCAAAAAAATATTCATAAAGGAAATAAACTTAGAAGTAGGTTAAGCAGCAAACAGAAAATTACTTAGGTTTAGGTGAAGACACTTACCCCTCTTCGTTTTCTTTTAGTAAGCGACTGGCAATTCGGATCAGCATGCAGTAAGCAAACTGTGATTTGAGACCAGATTTAGTAAATTTATTCAACATCTTAGAAACAGCAAGGCGATCGTTCTTCTTAAGGTGATACAGGACTCCCAATGCATGGTACTAAAGGACAAAAAAAAGGATGTAACACACAGAAAGCTGAGGAGGAAGAGGACAAACTCCCAGGAAAATAAAATCATACGGCACTTTAGTAAAAAGATACCCAAGTCAAATGTATACAAATAGAATACCTTTTTCATACTGAATCAAACACAGGCAAGGCTGAGAAACTCTTATGAGTTTCACCCCCAGATATCAAAGATTCAGACTGGACAAGCAGTATCAAAGAGGTGACATACAATCCGAAGATGGCTCTAGCAGGTTCAGCATGGCCCCACACATCCTTAGCACAAAGGCTCTTGGGTCCCAGGCTTTACCAGTGTCACAGGTCTCTGTTAGTGGCTTTAAGTCATCTGTGGCCATGTTAGTAGTTAAAGGAGTAATCTCCTAAAGCAGGCTTAAGGAGTGTAATTATCATGGCCCTTTGTGTAAAAACACAATGATCAGAGTTAAGAGAGCGAGAATGTTTCTTGAGGGAAAAATTACTACTTGATATCCGCATAACTAAATACGCTAACATGAGAAGTTGTAAACACTGAAAGGGGATGAATAAGTATCCTCTCAAGTACACAAAATTGCCAATTAAGATTTTAATCTTGTTCCTTTTAATTAGGAATTAATGAATATCAAAAGATCTTCCCAACAAGATGGTTTTTAAGTTTCACAAAATAAAAATTACTCTTCACTGTTTGTGTAATGTCTACCATAACCAAGTTCTGAAAAGCTTAGAATTGGGACATCCTTCATCACAAATTGCTTTTCAAATAAAGGACGGAAATGCAGCATGAAGGACCTTTGGAATGAGCATCTCCAACTACCGCTGAACGTAAGAATCCTTCCTGAACATTCCTACAGCTTTTCCAAAACACTCTCAAGGCCTCAGACAGTAATTCTAATCAGTGGGATATCTACTTGAGAATATGTACTAATAGGCTGCTCAATATTAGCCTTTAGCTAGTACAAGTCTGGGAAGTCAATACATTGCCCCTAAGATGGAAGGTTAAAGAAAGCTGGTCTCAAGACCCAATATGATTCAATGGCAGTACCTGGACCATAATGTTGTCGCTGGAAGCCGCTTCTTGGGCTTCGTTGACCCAGCGCTTAACCACGTCATGGCTTATCTTCATCATGTGCTAGACACAGAGCAAAATAAGAGTAGATCATGCATGGTCACTAGAGGTTTGCAAGCATGAACTGGTTTTCTTAGAAAATCACTAACAGGGGTGCCTGGGTAGCTCAGTCGTTGGGCGTCTGCCTTCGGCTCAGGTCATGATCCCAGGGTCCTGGGATCGAGCCCCGCATCGGGCTCCCTGCTCAACAGGAAGCCTGCTTCTCCCTCTGCCACTCCCCCTGCTTGTGTTCCCTCTCTCGCTGTCTCTCTCTCTGTCAAATACATAAATAAAATCTTTAAAAATAATAATAATAATAATAATTTTAAAAAAATCACTAACAGACATTTCCAAATGAAAGAGACAACTCTGTAGCTTTTAGGAATCTATTTCAAGTCTCTACTCCCAAGGCAAGTAATAAACCAGAAACTTTCTCCAAGACGTGTGTGTGGGGGCGGGGGGTGCCTGAGAGACCTGGGTGAAAGGACGCAATGAGAGGGGAAAGACAGCAAAGGAAGGGCTAGTGAATAGAATGGTGCTTAAATAATGTTCACATTCTTGGTTTTACTTCCAGGAAACTCAACTGGAAGAAAAAAAAGAAACAGTACTGATATATCCCCTGCTGTAAAACTTGGCCAATTATATTCCAGACCCAGAACCTCTTGTGATTCAGATGACCTAAATCCATTCACAGAGGAACAACCAATTTTCATCAAACACAATGTGATAAAGCTGTAATGAATGCATTTTGTTTTGATAAAAAGGGGAAAGAAAAGGTACTGCTGAAACAAAGACCACTTTCCGGTAAGAAATTTAGAAGTGGGACAGGAGGCTTTGGATTGAAGGACCCCACACACGCTAAGGAAAACTGAGGTAAAAAGGCAAGAGGCAGAAGTACAGCTCACAAAGATTTAAAAAATAAAAATTTTTAAAAATTGGCCAGTGTCTTCTCTGTCCACCACCTCATCCTTACCCCCATTTTCATTAGGTATACAACAGAACTCTGATTACCAAAATCTTTCAACATGAAAGTTTCATGTTTTTTTTTTTTAACCAAGATTTAATGTACATTTATTCTTAACATGTGGGACATATAGTATAAAGATTTCATACTGAATAAATAATATTCATTAAGCCAAAAACGGAAAGAAGGAGGAATTTACATCAAGTTTTAGCTACACTGTTTGAAATACAAATATGCAGATTTTATCACTGAAAAAAATCTCAATTGTGTTTCTTCATCAGGAACTTCAACTGAACCTAGAACTTTTTCACACCTCGATTAGAAACAAAACAAAACAAAACAAAAACCCATAAAAAAAAAAAAAAACTAAGTTGATTGGCTGCTGAGACAGCAAGGACTCTTTACAGAGATCTGTACAGCATCACGCCAAGAGGGAAAATTTCATGTTTTTAATTGCCCATTTTAATGCTCCTCTGATAAAACACTCCAGGATAAAGTAATAGAGATGTATCTATATTCTGTGAATGTTTCATTTGTGAGAGAATCACAGTGATACTTTGTTTTTCCCCCAGACACTGTAGCGCCGCTAAGAACCAGGCAGCTACTTGCTCACTTACTAAGGAAGACACCAGTGCAGAGCTGGATACGCTGGAGACTTTATCCACGATGGCCTGCTTCATGTATCTCTCAATGGCCTGCAACATTGTTCCCTGATAACATGCATAGAGAAAACGCTGTTGAAGCAAAACAGTTTCACCCAAAATTACTGCTTCAAAATAATTTACAAAAACTAGTCATCTATTTGTTTCTGTGCCAGTATTTAGAATGCATTAAAAGGATTATCATGTAACACAATCCTATCCCAGAGGGCAGGACCCAGACAACCGAGTGAAATCTTCAAAGAGGACTGTTTAAGAGTATATGGAAGGAAAAAAAATGAACTGTTCAACAACGAAATCAACGGTCTCAAAGTGGAGAATCCCAGTCTGAGCAAAGGCGTAAGTAGAGGCTCAACTTACTCAGGGCTGTTATAAAAGAAATTCCTAGATGGGGATGGAGCTGTTTTGAAATTCTGAAGATGCCTCTGTATGAAGGGGATATATTTTATATGGATCCCATAGAGTCCTATAAGTCAAATGTAATCCCTGGTTTTAGATACCTAAGTATCTTAAATGTTTAATATACTACTACAGTGAGCCCTCAATATGAAATCCTCTGAAAATAAAGTTCTTTTTAAATTTAACTGGAGGAAAGCTGAGCACTGGGAAGGTGGTCGCAGATGAAGATGTGTAAACAGACCTGAGATCAATATTCAAGTGGACAGGCTTACTGCTACAGACTGCCATTGTCCCGTCTTAGGCGACCAATTTAATATGAAAAACAAAAACAACCACAGCCAAACAGCTGAGCAGCAAAAAACACTATACCATTTCTATTACTCCTCTTAGGATCCAGATTTACCATTTACTCTTACTCAACCTTTAAAACTTGAGACGATTGTAACCATCCACATAAAATATACCCAGGCATGAATGTAGCTGAAATATTATTCAAGATGCTTGGCAATGCCCAGCCTGCCTTTCATTTTAACCTTTCCTACTCAGAGTTCCTAGAAAGGGACAGCCTAACATACTCTATAACCCCATCCCTCCAGATGTGAGGGATGGCGTCAAGTTAAACACCTGACTCAGATCTACATGGTTACAAGCCACTGGATGGCTGATGGCTAACCAGGGTCTCTCAAATATTTCAGTAAGGAGGCCTGAGCCTGCTAAGTGATGGATCATAACTGTAAATATCCGAGAAATCCTGCTGCTGAGTTCCTTAGAGCTGCCCTGTTTCTTGCTCTGGCATCTGTTGTAAGCTTTACCTCAAATTCTGAGAGATCTATTTCCTATAATAAAGTTTAAAAAAAAAAAAAAATTCAAATGGGTTTTGGTTTCCCGCAAGCAACGTTCCCTGACTACGACAAAATTCTGTGAGGGCAAATATAGAGAAAATAGACTAATCTAAATAAACAAAAGGAAAAGACGACCTGAAAGAAAAAAAAGCCTGGAGGTACAAAAGCCTTTCTGGTGGTCATGTTTCTATAATACCGAAGATTCAGAGAGTCAGACTAGGGAATCCTATTAAATTTACATGGCCACCTGTAGATAAACACAGTGTCCCTTTTGATGCCTCAGGAAACAAAGAGAACTTACATCAGTGATTCTGCAGAGAGCCCTGATGGCTGGGCCTCGGTACACATCTTCCTTTCCAGTCATGTCCTTAGTCAGACTAAGAAAAAAATCAAATGAGTTACCATGAATCAATTAACATCTCTCCTGTGGAGTCCACCCCTAGCTAATTCCAATTGTCCCCATAATTATCTTAATGCAGTGATTAATTCGGCAGATATTCATTGAGTGTCTTCTGCAGATAAATATTAAAACTATCGGGTAGAAGGCTGTTCTAAATCCCAATAGAGCAGCAAGCAAAACAAAGTCTTTGCCTTCATGGAGCTAACATACTAATGAGAGGAGAGATAATATACTCTACCACATTAACAAAATATGTAATTTTAGATACTGATAACTCGCATAAGAAGTAAAGACAATGGTCTAGAGAGCCACAGGCCGAAATACCCCCAAATCCTAAAAACCCATCAGACTAGACAACTCCTTAAAAGACACGGACTACAATGATTAACTCACGAGGTCATGCTCTCTCTCAGGAACGGCTTTCTAAACAACTGTCAATGCCTTCAGACCTTTCTACTGCGTCTCAAAAAATAAGCAGAGGAGTTGGACGGAGTTACGGACTTCCATGCCCATACTTTAAAGAGGTTTTTAGCCTCTATACTCTGTCACTCACCCTTTTATCTTCCTGTCCCCCAAACAGACTATTCACCCCCTCCCCCCTTTTGCCTCCCCTTCACAGGGTCCAAAACAGCCTACAACTCCACCTCGCTCCATCAGGATGCCAAGAGGAGAAAACTGTGAAGAACTGATAGTCCTTCAATTTCTTTATTTTTTTAGTTATTGAAGTATTTTCATCTGAGTATGCTTTGAAAACATTCAGAAGGGTATAAAACACGAAGTCCAAGTCTTGCCTCACCCACCCTCGCCTCTAGTGCCGCTCAACTGAAGACAGTCATTGTGAACCGTCGCTTATGTTTTCTTAAGGAACTTTTTAAAAATCTATAAAACCATAGAGACATAAAAACACATGCAGGTGAATCTCCATTCTCCTGGCACCTCCCTTTTTCACTTAATATAGCTTAAGAATCTTTCCCTATTGGTAGATGTTTTCTTTCAATTTTAGGTATCTATATATTTTTAAATATCCAAATATATATCTAAAATACCATTTTAATAGTGGCACAGATTTCCACTGTTGAGATATAAATAATTTATCAACCAGTCTTCTTCATAAATATTTGCATTTTTCCAATTAGATAAAAACTGAAGCTTGGCAGGTTCAGTTTCTTCTAAGGTCTCTCTCCTTGGCTTCTGTACTGCATGAAAGCAGCCATGCACAGTACATAAAAAATAGGCATGGCTGTGTTCCAATAAAACTTTATTTACAAAATGAGGCGGCAGTTTTAGCCACGGGCCATAGTTTGCCAACCACTGCTCCATGCTTCTGTCTTAGTTTGGGCTGCCCTGACAAAGGCTTACAGACAGGGAGTTTATTCGGGAATGTGTTCTGAGGGAAGGGAAGTGAAGACAGGGAGGGAAGGAGGGAAATTAATACAAAGAAATTTTCTCTAGTGGGTCACTGCTGCAGGCAACTAGTTATTTAATGAGCGATCTTCTGAGGAGCTTTATGAGATCCATGTCAGAACCACATTTCCAAGGGATGAAAAGGAAAGAATCTACCCACTAGGTCTTAGCCACCGGCAGAGAGTTAACCCCAGAGTGTTAACTCCCCATTCGGTTAAATCCACACGTTAACTCCCACAGGGGAGTTCTAGGTGAGCGCCCAAACTTGAGTGCCAGAGGAAGTGCAGGGCAAGAAGCCAAACACACGGCGAGCGCTTGGAGTCAGGCATTACGGACGCAAGGGAGCTGGACCCTGCCCGGAGCAGCTGACTGCAAGCAGAGCTGGGATCACAGAGAAGGCCTGAGAAAATGTGAGATGGCTCAAAGGCAGCACCCAGAACAGTCCATCCTTTGCACGCCTCAAACTTGAATGTGTCCTCCATTAAATCTAACCTATCACCGAGTCTTTGAGATGGTAACCATCCACTATTTCTACAAGACACAGGAAAAGGAGTGGAATATGTACAATCCTTGCTGCTACAACACATTCCAAAGCCGTAACTGAGGTTCACCATCTCCTTCCCATAATCACCCCTTCTATATTTCCCTCACTCTTAGCCAGCACTTTAGCTCATCTTAGTCAGGTGTCTGGTAAGTGGCTCAAACCTTTATCCCAAAGAATCTGAGCTCTTTGTTGGAGATTTACCAGGGCTGGACCACTGGCTGTTCCCTATTCTCTATTCACCATTGTCTCAGGCATGAACACATCAAAATATACTCAATACCTTGAATTCCAGATACAGTCCTCTCTTCCACGTTTGTATAGCAACAAGCCTAGCTCCTGACAGTGATCAAGGTCAATTAACTCTATGAGGACAGCAGCTCCTTTCTTTACCTGCTGGTCCCCTACATAAATAATCCAAAGCAGCCTAACAGTAGTCATCATTTCGAATGTGCAAACTTGCTCCCTGTCTGCCCCAGGACTTCTCTGACACTGGAGTATGGGGTACCTGTGGTTGCCAACTTGTCACTCAGACACATAGATCCAGAAGTGTGCAGTATTTCTGTGCTGAAGGCAATCCTCAAACAGTGGGAGCCAGAAGTCAATGGGTTAAATGCTTCCCCCTGTTCATCCGTGAAAACACTGTCCCTTGGGAAACAGGGCCTTTAACCCACATTCTGGGTGGGGATGGGAAGCATAAGTTCTACAAGTGGGTGACTGGGAGCAAAGGTGAGAAAAGCATGTCCTACTTCTACCTCTTAATTCCTGGTCCCACATATTGTATTTATTGGTACCATACACTACACTGACCATCAATGTAATGCAGAGACTGCATCCTACAGGAGAATTTTCCAACTGAACGGGGTCTCATCTCTAACCTACTACCTCAGTTGAGCATTCAGTAGGTCATCCCATCATCCCACTAGGCTGTCAGCTCCTAGGTGAAACAGAATATGGTAAAACTACCGGATCTCTTAAGTCATGAGCCTACTGTCACACCATTTTTGCCATAAAATGAGTGGCAATGTCGTGTAGGATACATGAACATAAGAAACTGTACAACTTAGACCTACTGAAAACCCCTGAATCATCTTCTATGTGGTGTTTTTGCCATTAATTAAGAGAAACTTAGGTAGTCAAATTTAATCAATCTTTATCTTTGCCTCTGGAATTGCAGTCCTAACAAAAGCTTTTCCCTACAACAAAAATAAAGAGGAATACACTCGTTTTCTTTTAGTACTTGTATGCTTTCATTTTTAAAATTTATATTCCTTATCCATTTAGAGTTTATTTGTATATAGGATGTGAAATATAGATCTAATTTTATTTTTCCAAGTGACTACTCAGTTGTCCCAGCATCATATATTAAGAAGTACCTGTTTACCCCAGTGATTAGAGATGCCACTTTGGCAAATACTAATTTTCCACGTGTATTTGGGTCTAATTCTATGCTTTCCATTTGGACCAGGAAATTCTGAAAATGTAGATCAGCATGGCCAAGGTGACTCATTACAGAGTCATCATACAATTTTATTCTAGGGGTCTATTCGTGTGTCAGCACCACACTGTTTTAAGTGTTCAGGCCTCAATACTGCAGTGGCCGGTAGAGCTCACAGTTTTTCTTTTACAGTTATTTCCTGGCTATTCTTAAATGTTTGTTTTTCCATGTAAACTTTAGCATCAACTTTTCTAACTCCAAAATATATAGCCTGTTGATTTTTTTCACTGAGACTGCATTGATTTTACAAATTAGAGAGCACTGAAATCTTTATGATATTTAATTGATCTACTCAAAAACATGTACATTTGTTCAAGTACACTTTGAGTCTTTCAGGGCTTTAAATTATTTTTTCCTCTTATAAGTTTTCTGCATAAGTTCTTCTAAGGTGATCATATCATTCTACATTCCCACCTACAGTATACTTGGTGTTGGAGCAGGCTCGTTGATTTTGGTGTGGTCAGGTTTTGTTATTTTAACCAAGATTCTAGTGGGTATGGAAGGATATCTCACTGAGGTTTTAACCTGCATTTCCCTGATGACTAATAATATTGAGAACATTTCCATGTATTTCTTGGCCATTTGTATACCCTTTTATGAAGTGTCTGATTTTCTTCAGAATTTTTAATCTCCATGGTTTCTCAGCAAGGTCACACAACTGTCTACATATGCAGAGGGGTCATCTACTCTATTAGTTTTCTATTCCTGCTGTAACAGATGACCACAATTAGTGGCTTAAAATAAAAGATTATCTTACAGTTCCGTGGATTAGCAGTCCAACACAGGGCTCACTGGGCTAAGATCACCATGTCAGCAAGGCTGCATCCATCTCAGAAGCAAAATACATTCACTCCATCCCAAGATCCCCCCAGATCTCAATGCATTACAGCACCAACTCAAAGTCCAAAAGCTCATCAAAATCCCACTGATTCAAAAATCCTGATCTTAGCATCAAAATCAGTTAGGTACAGGTGAGACTGGGTATACTCTCTCCCGAGGCAAAATTCCTCTCCACCTGTGGGCCTGTGGAACTAGAAAACAAGTTGCTCCCAAAATAAAAGCGTGGGGCTACCACGGGATAGCACTTACAGACTTTCCTGTTCACAAGGAGAAAACGGAATGAAAAAAAGAGAAGAAAAAAAAGTCACTGGCCCTAAGCAATTCTGAAATCCAGCCAAGCAAACCGGAGAAGGTTTCAGCTGCCGGGTAGAATTCTCCATCATTCTCAGCTCTACACTATGGGCCTGTAACCCTGCCCTCAGAGCCATCCTTCCTTTTTGTGAGGGCGGCGCCTGTTTAAAGCTGAGCAGTCTTCTCAGCCGGTTTCCTACTGGAGAATTTGGGACCCTGACAACCTTCTTTCACTTTGTCCTCTCTCTGTCCCTTTCAGTCCAGACTAGCAGTGGTGCTGCCGCTGTAAGAGTCTCAGTCATATAACGTCTCAGTTTCAGGTGCACAACATAATGATTTTTGTAAAGAACTCCTGGGTCTTGAACAGGTGTCTCAATTTATTTCTCTACTCTCAAATTGTACTGTAAGTGGTAAAAAGAAACCAGGCCGCACCTTGACACTCTGGAAATCTCAGTTAAACATCTAAGCTCACAAGTCCTGATTTCTATATAACTGCAGGACACAATCCTACTAAGCTCTCTGCCACTATAGGACAAGGGTCCCCTTCCCTCCAGTTGCTAACACCTTCCTCATTTCCTTCTGAGCCCTCCCAGCAGTGCTTTTAGTGTCCATATTTCTACCAACAGTATGTTCACAAGGATCTGAGCATTCTCTACAGTGATAAGTGTTTTCCCTACCCTGCTCCTCCCTTCTTTCTGAGTCTACCAAGGTCATTAACATCCAGCTTTCCACTAACACTCTGTTCAGGGCAATGTAGGCCTTATCTGTCATGTTCCCCCAAATTCTTCCAGCATCTACTCATTGCCCAATTCCCAAAGCCACTTCCACATTTTTAGGTATTTGTTACAGCAGCACCCCACTTCCAGGTACCAAAATCTCTAGTAGTTTTTCCCCCAGCTTTGAGATATAATTGTCATATAACATTGTATAATTTTAAAGTACACAATGTGTTGATTTGATGCTTATACGTTACACGATTTACTCATTTTCTATGGCTACTGTAACAAATTACCACAAACGTAAAGACGAAAGACCACATTCATTTCTTTATCTTACAGTTCTGTAAGTTAGAAATGCAACACAGGTCTCACCGGGATAACATCACGGTATTGGCAGGCCTCCTTTCGGGAGGCTGTAGGGGTGAATCCATTTCCTTGCCTTTTCCAACTGCTGGGGCCACCCACATTCCCTGGCTCATGGCCCCCTTCCTCCAGCAACATCGCATCTGTGACCTGCTTCCATCATCACATCTCTTTACTGACCTTTCCACTTTCTTCTTCCACTTTTAAGGACCCTTATCCTTATCGGGCCCACCTGCATAATCCACCCTATTCTCCCTACCTGCTGATTAGCAACTTTACTTGCCCTTTGCGGTGTAATGAAACATATTCGTAGGTCCTGGGACTTAGGCCAGGGATATCTTTGGAGGGCCATTATTCTGCCTACTACATCTACTAATCACTTAAAATGAGCTAGAAGCAAACCATAATTCATGGCAGCCTAACAGGATTCAGAGGGAAGTACTAACAGCTAAACAAACAAAAAACCCTAATCTATTTTTAATTTTTCCAACATTTAGTGAGTACAGCAATCCAAGTGAAGATTTTCTGTTTGTTACTCGTGGCAAATATTGTTAGCTAACTAATCCAATACCCATTTCCAACCCCTTCTCCCCTGCCTGCCCCTAATACTTGGCCTTTAAAAGCTAAATCCTCACGTTCCTGGTCCTAACCAGAGTCGTATAACACAGCTGTGTCAAATGAAATCTACAAATTGCCTTGGGAAAAGCTATTGCATACCTGATAAAAGAGGCAGATGGTGCCCCCTTCCCGGTACCCCTCCCACCTTGAATGGTGCACTGCCAGTAATTCAGGCATCTATTCTGCAATCATGTGAGATTCAAGAGACACCAGCCCTCACATTGTTGCGCTACTGAACCAACACTAGCTACCCTATGCCTAGTGACTACATCTGCCTTCCGGTTATTTTCAGCTGAAAGCTTCACTAATTGAAACTTACTCAATACAACTGCTGGTTAAAAACAAGCACCCTCCTCCAAAATTTATGTTGTTGTACAAAGACCAAATTCACTTAAATGAATTATAATTAATAATTAGGTTATCCATCCTGACTCCAGGACACTGGGAAATTTTCAAAATTTTAAAGAAAATAAATAGCCACAATCCCAAACACCCACAGATAATCTACTGGTAATATATCAGCATATTTCCATCCATATATTTTTATATATGTACATAAAATATGTTTTAAAGGGAGACTATATAAAATACATGGACTTGAATCCAACTCTCATTCAGCACTTTATGAGGACTTTTCCATATCATTAAAGATGTTTCAAAAAATTAAAATAATCCCATAATCTGATTATGACATGGTTAATTAAGTTATATATAATTAAATTTAACAACAGCAGACATTTAAACTGTTTCACCCTTTCGGCTAGTGTAAACAGTGTTGCAATGAACATTATTATATATGTCTTCCTGTGCTATCTCTGATTATTTTCTGAGCATAGTTCCATCGACATGGTATTACTGTGTCAAAGGGATAAAACTTTTCAAATGTTCAACATTTGAATGCTGTCAAACTGCTTTCTAGAAAACCTGAACCAATTTATTATTCTGCCTCCTGTATATACAAGAATATCAGTCTCCCTTACAAGCACCTACTGCCTTTTTTCTTTTTTGCCAAATTGAAGGGTAAAAATCTTATAACTCATTTGAGTTTTTAATCTACATTTTTGGTTATGTGAGAATGACTAAAAACAATCAGATCCTTTATATTGGTTATTGTAAGAACTATCACTTGGAATTTTTTTGAAGTAGAAGAGTTCTTTACATATTATATATACTAGCCTTTTGATATACGTATTGTAAATATTTTATGTCAATGTATCATTTACATTTTGGTTCTGTTTACATATTATTATGAACATTTAAAATGTATTAGCAAATGTGTTAGCATTACCCTTTGCGACTCCTTTGCTTTATCAGATAGACATGGTTTTCACATGATGACAACCACATTTTAGGAAAGAATGTTTTAAGATTTTTTTTTTAATTCCTATTTGCTTTCTTACAGTCAAAAAAGTAAAACTAATAGAAAAAGAACAACAAATATTCCACTAACTATATAAGTACTCCATGTTAGGTTCTGACCATTCACATACCTGCTTGTGACAATTATCACATCCTCAGAGATTGTAGCCATTTCTTTGATGGTAAGGTAGCACATTCTTCTCAGTGTTTGCTGAAAAATTATTTATATAAGGCGACAGGTTATTCATAAGGAAATGGTTCTTTAAACTGTTTAAGTGAGGGCCCCAAGTAGATATATTTAGAAGGTTATTCTTAATAAGATTCTCATCTACCAAAAAAATCCTTCTGAAAATATCTGGATGAGAAAACGTTCAGAACACTACTGTTTCCTAAACAAGTAAATGATGCACTGACACAGTGAAAAAACATCTAGGTGAAAATTTTAAAATTTAAATTAAAAATTTTTTAAATGATATTTACACATAGATCCAAACTTTGACAGTGTAAATCCAAAGACATAGATTTCTCCAAGTGTTAAAGGATTATCCTGGAAAATGTGCTTTTAAAATTCTTTAAATATATGGATGGAGAGACATGCAGGCTCCTTATCTTCCTCAGTCCAACATACACAGATGTTTTTCCTTGAAGTATTTGTGCTTGTATAACCAACTTCCATTTTCAAGTATCAAGATTTCAGTTATCAAGATATCTGGGTCCAAAGTAACAGTTCACATAACAATAGTAAAGTTTCATCTACGTTCCTCCTCGCCTGGTCTCTGGTTTATTCATACACTATGGGCACTGGTTCCTCTAGCCTATCTAGCCACATTCTCTACCAACAACTTCACATTTCTTATAAGTAGTGAAACTCAAATACACCAGACCCAGCTCCAGAATCCAAGCTGTAGAAAGAACCTGGTGGAGACTACTGAGCCCATTAAGGAAAGAGAAGAAGGAAGTGAGGATTCTCATGGTGATAAAACACAGAAAAAAATCACCCCAAGAAAGAGAAAGCCAGTCGGGGTCAGATGAATGGGGCAGATGACACCCACACGAAGCTACCATTAGAAGAAAACAAAAAATAAATACCAAAACTTCAGAGTTGAAGAAAAGTTGTCCTCTCCCCCAAAATAAAAATCTACCACGAAGCAGAATAAAATTGGAGACACCAAAAATTGAGCTAAAGCACAAAAAATGGGGGGTGGGGCCCTCAACATCAGTCATCAGGGAAATACAAAAAACCTTATTTCAGATACCACCTCACACCCACCAAAATGGCTAAAATTCAAAAGAGTGACAATACAAAGTGTTGGCAAAGAGGTGCCAGAAACCACTAAAATATACTGCCTAAACAAACACACTGAAATGTTGAATAAAAGAGGAACAAAAAATTTACCTACATAGCCAAGGGTAAAATGAAGTGAAATTCATAAATGCCAAAATGGAAAAACAAACACCACCCAGCCAGAGAAGTATAGGCCCGGGACCTTCCAGGCATAGGATAAAGTATCCAAAGTCTAGGAAGGACAAGATTCTAAAAGGTATATTCTCCAGGCTCAGGGAAAATTATTCTAGATAATAACTCAGAAATATAGCAAGAAATGGAGAGTGAAGGAAAAGTGGTAAACAGTAACAAGGCAGTATGGTATTAGCTACAGAATAGACAAATAGATGAATGGGACAGAATAGACACTGAGAAATACACCCATATAAATACAGTCAATTGATCTTTGACAAAGGACCAAAGGCAGTACAATGGAGCAAAGACAGTCTGTTCACCAAATGGTACTAGAAGAATTGGACACCCACATGCAAAAAAAAATGAATCTAGACACAGACCTTACAGTCTTAACAAGAATTAACCCAAAATGGATCACAGACCTAAATACAAAATGCAAAACTGTAAAACTTCTAGGAAAAAACCTAGATGACCTTGGATATGATGATAACATTTTAGATACAACCCCAAAGGTATGATCATAAAAGAAATAATGAATAAACCAGCCTTTTCTTGGGGGGAGTGGGCAGGGAGAAGAGCAGAGGGAGAGAGAGAATCTTAAGCAGGCTCCATGCACAGCATGGAGCCCGATGCAGGGCTCAATCTCATGACCCTGAGATCATAACCTGAGCCAAAATTAAGAGTTGGATGCCCAACCGACTGAGCCACCCAGGCACCACCCCCCCTTTCTTTAGAGGAGAGAGAGAGAAGCCAGCCTTTATTAAAAGTAAAAACTTCAGGGGCTCCTGGGTGGCTCAGTCGTTAAGCGTCTGCCTTCGGCTCAGGTCATGGTCCCAGGGTCCTGGGATCGAGCCTTACATCAGGCTCCCTGCTCCACGGGAAGCCTGCTTCTCCCTCTCCCACTCCCCCTGCTTGTGTTCCCTCTCTGGCTGTGTCTCTCTGTGTCAAATAAATAAATAAAATCTTAAAAAATAAAAACTTCAGCTCTGCAAAAGACAATGTCAAGAAGATGAGAAGACAAGCCACAGACTGGGAGAAAATATTTGTAGAACACATCTGATACAGGACTATCACCCAAAATATATAAAAACCTCTTAAAAGTAAAAAATAAGAAAAACAATTTGATTAAAAATGAGCCAAAGACCTTAAGACACTTCACTTAAACAGATAAATGACAAATAAGTATATGAAAGTGTAAGTATTCAAATGTAAGAATTTTTTATATTATAGATGCTCCACATCATATGTCATTTGGGAAAGGCAAATAAAAACAATGAGATATCATTACATTCCTATTAGAATGTCAAAATCCAGAACACTGACAACACCAAATGCTGATAAGGATGTGGAGCATCAGGAACTCTCATTCATTGTTGGTGGGAATAAAAGTGGTATAGCCAATTTGAAAGAAGGTTTGGTGATTTCTTACAAAACTAAACATATTCTTACCGTACAATCCAGCAATCATGTTCCTTGGTTTTACCAAAAGAAGTTGAAAACTTACATCCACCTAAAAACCTGCATACAGATGTTCATAGCATTTTTAAAAATTTTTATTTCATTTTTAATTCTTTAAAGTAATCTCTACACCCAACATAAGGCTCGAACTTACAACCCCAAGATCAAGAGTCACACACTCTACTGACCGAGCCAGCCCGGCACTCTATAGCAGCTTTATTCATAATTGCCAAAATTTGGAAGCAACCAAGATGTCCTTTAGTAGGTGAATGGATAAACTGTGGCACATCCAGACAACAGAATATTACTCAGCACTAAAAAGAAAATGAGCTATCAAGCCGTGAAAAGACAGGGAGGAAATTAAATGTATATTACCAAGTGAAAGAAATCAATCAGTAAAAGATACATGCTATATAATTCCAGCTACATGACATTCTAGAAAGGGCAAAGCTATGGAGACAGTAAAAGCATCTGTGGTTGCCAGGTTTTGGGGGTTAGGATGGGGAATGAATAGCTGGAGCACAGAAGATTTTTTAGGTCAGTGAAAATACTCTGTATAATATTTAATGATGGATGCATGTCATTATACATTTGTCCAAATCCACGTAATGTATAACACCAAGAGTGAATATTAACATAAACTATGGACTCTGTGTGATTATGGCGTGTCACTGTAGGTTTATGTACTGTAACCAATTTACAACACCGGTAAGGGATGTTGATAAGTTGTGGCGTCAGGGAGTATCCAGAAAATCTCTGTATCTTCCTTTTAATTTGCTGTGAACGTAAAACTTCTCTAAAAAAATACTTTCTTTAAAAAGTGGTGAGGACGTGGATAAATCACAATGAACAACCAAAAAACACACAAGAAATGATGCGTTGTGACATACGTGAGTAAATGTGCGTGTGTATATATATATACATATATATATGTTTATATATTCATATACATAAGAGTGTCCTAAGGTTTTCAAATCTTCCACGAACAGGTACAAGATAAAGATGGATACTAAATACTGAAAGTCAAATAATCATGTTGTAATTTCTAGGATAACCACTAGAAGAACTTCCAAACTATTATCGCATTAGTGCTCTGTTCATTTTTATTCAGTCCTTTTTCTCTCTTGGCTTCATTTTGGATAATTTCTATCTGTCCTCAAGGTTACTGATTTTTTTTCCCTACAGTCTCTACTCTGCTATTAACCCCATGAGGTATATTTTTCATTTAGTATATGCTAGCTCATATAAATATTTTTCCTTAACTTCTAGAAGGCACATTTGGGTCTCTCTGGATGCCTTCTATTTTGCTCCTCATTCTTATTATGTCTTTCTATATATTCTTAGGCATAAAGGCTCTATATATAATAGCTGTTTTATGTCATTATCTGCTCCTTCCATCATCTTATCATTTCTGGTTTGGGTCTATTGATCCATTTTTCTCCTGGTCATGGATAATATTTTCCTGCTTCTTTGCTTACCTCATAATTTTTTAATGGATGCTGTATATTGTGAAGTTTATATTGTTTGGTGCTAGATTTTGTTGTATTCTTTTACATGGTATTGTACTTTACTCTTCATGAGATTAAATTACCTGGAATCAAATTTTTACTTTTGAGATTTGCTTTTGAGCCTTTTTAAGCTTTAGTACACGTCTAATATATTCCCATTACTAAGGTGATGATGCCTGAGAACTATGCCAGATGACAAGGTTTTTCTGCTCTCACTGGATGGAAATAGGAACTATTCTCAGTCCTGTGTTCTGGTGATTCTTTCTTTAGCCTTGAGTATTTTCCTTCTATATATGCACAGATCAATTCTTACCCAAAGATTCAAGGGGAGCCCCGCAGCAAATTGCTGGAACTACTTCCTTCCTTTCTTGCTTCTCTCCCTCTCCCCTGACTTATGTCCTCTCTAGTACTCTGCCCTACAAATTTGAGCTTTCTTGGTTGGCTTCCTTGTACTCCATCTGTTTTCTCAACTCAGAGAGATAACTAGGCTCCTTTTCAGTGTGCCCTCCTTGACCTGATACCTGTAATCTGCCTCTAGGCAATGAGCTAATGCAATCCTAGGGCTCACTTTTTTTCTTTTTCTTCGGATCATAATCCTGGGATGCCTGTTAATCTAATGTCTGAAAACTACTTAATATATTTTGTTCGATTTTCTAGGTATTTGCAGTAGCAGGATAAACCTAACCCCTTAACTGCATCATGGCTAGAAACAAACAGAAATAGGTTTTTAATATCAAAACATTTTGTGAATTACCTAGGGACTCTTTTATTATTCATTTCCAACACCAATCCTTTTTAATTAGAGAACACAATCTGTACAATTTCATTCCTTTAAAAATTTGTTGCACCTTGAATTATGGCTCAGTATATAGTTGATTTTTATAAATGTTCTTTGTGTTCTTCATTTACATTTAATATAGATAGTAATATATCTGGGTCTATATTTACCATCTTATTATATGATTTATGTTTGTCCTTCTTGATTGATCTTTCTTTTTCTCCCCCCTTCTTATGGCATGACTTTTCAGCATTCTGTTTTTTTGCACAATTAGTTTGAAAGAAAAAAACAATAGAGAAAAGTCAATGAAACAAAAAGCTGGTTGTGTGAAGAGATCAATAAAGTTTATAAAGCTCTAGATAAAGTTCCCAGGAATAGAAGAAAACAATTTACCAGTATCAGAATGAAAGAAAAGACATTACTACAGATCCTACAAACACTAAAAAAATAAGAGAATATCATGAACAGTTTTAGGGAAACAAAGTTCAACGACTTCCATGAAATGGATAAATGCCTTGAAAGACACGAATTACCAGACCTCACTGAAGAAGATAAATAATCTGAATAGTACCATATCTATTTCTTTTTAATGGAGTTAATTTTCAAAAACCTTCCCTTAAAGAAGATGGTTTTGGGGCATGTGAGTGGCTCAGTAGGTTAAGAGTCTGACTCTGGATTTTGGCTCAGGTCATGATTTCAGGGTTGTGATATCGAGCCCCTAGTTGGCTCCGCAGGTACTGGGCATGGAGCCTGCTTAAGATTCTTTCTCAGGGTGCCTGGGTGGCTCAGTTGTTAAGCATCTGCCTTTGGCTCAGGTCATGAACCCAGGGTCCTGGGATCAAGCCCCGCATCCGGCTCCCTGCTCAGCAGGAAGCCTGCTTCTCCCTCTCCCACTCCCCCTGCTTGTGTTCCCTCTCTTGCTTGCTCTCTGTCAAATAAATAAAAAAAAAAAAAAAAAAAAAAGATTCTCTTTCTCCCTCTCCCTTCGTCCCTCCCCTCCCTCTAAAAGAAAAAAAAAAAAGATGGCTTCAATATTGAACTCCATCGAACACTTCAGGAAAAATTAATAATGATTCTACAAAAACACTTCCGGAAAGCAGAAGAGGAAGAAAGGAAGAAACACTTCCCAATTCATCTTACAAGGCCAGCATTATCCAAATACAAAATCCAGACAAAAATATTGTAAGAAAAAAGTACAGATTTCATGACCACAGACCCAAAAATCCTTAACAAACTTTAACAAACAAAAATGAAAGACTTTCTATTTTCCAGAATAATGAATAAATGCATCTCACCATATTAACATACTGAAAAAGAAAAGCCATGATAATCCAATGGATATAAAAAAATCATTTGACAAAATTCAATACTTATTCTCACACACACACACACACACACACACACACACACACACACACACACAATCTCTCAGCAAACTAGGAATAGAATGGAACTTCCTCAACCTGATGAAGGCCATTTGTGAAAAACTTAAGTGCTAACACCATACTTACTGGTGAAAGATTAAATACCTTCACCCTAAGATCAAGAACAAAACAAGGATGATCCCTACCATCACTTCTATTTATATTGTACAATAGTGCAAGAAGACAGTAAGGTAAGATAAATAAATCAAAGGCCTACAGATTGAAAAGGAAAAAGTAAATTCTAAGGAATCTTCCAAAATACTCCTAGAATAAATGAATTTAACAAAATCATTTGTTATGCAAAAACCAATTTAATTTCTAAAACTACTTACAAACAATACAAATACAATAGTATTTTAAAAATCTTAACTACTTTAAGGATAAATTCGCAAAATATGTATAAGACTTGTATGCTGAAAGCTATAATACTGCTGACAGAAATTAAAGAGACCTGAAAAAGGGGAGATAAATACCATGTTTGTGGAGCAAAAAACACAATGTTTAAATGTCAATTCTCCTCAAATTGATCTTCAGATTCAATGTAATCCCCATCAAAGTTCCAGCAGACTTTAAAAAATAGAAATGGAAGCTGATTCTAAAAATTCATACAGAAAGGCAAAGAACCTAGAAGACCCAAACCTTTTGAAAAAGGAAAACAAAGGAACACATGCACTACCTGATTTAAAACTTACTATAAAGGTATAGTCATCGAGATGGTGTGGTACTGGAATAAGAATAAAGATACAGATCAATGAAACAAAACAGAATATTCCAATGTGCCAATGTAACTCAATCATCATCTCTTCCTCCTCCTTCCATATTAATATGCAACTATTCCCATACCATTTGTCAAGAAAATAAAGTACAAGGAAAAGGAAGAGGTGGTGAAACGAGGAAAAGGAATACAACCCTTACCTTACACCAAATACAAAAATTAATTCAAAATGGATCAAAATGCCTAGAAAAAAGGCATAGGAGAAAATCTTTGTGATGCTGGGTTAGGCAAAGATTTCTATAATACAGATCAGAAGCATAATCCACAACAGAAAAAAAATTGATAAACTGGACTTCATCAAAATTTAAAACTTCTGTTCCTTTAAAGACTAAAAAAATGAAAAAAACAAGCTACAGACTGGAATAAAATATTTAAGAAACATATCTGATAAAGGACTTGTATCCAGAATACACAAAGAATTCTCAAAAATCAAAAACAAGAAAATATACAACCAAATTATTAAAAAGGGGCAAAAGATATGAATAGATCCTTCAGCATGGAATATATATATATAAAGCAACAAAAACACACAAAAAGATGTTTCAGATTATTAGTCATTAGGGAAATGCAAATTGAAACTACAAAGAGAGGAGTGAGCAAGATGGCAGAGGAGTAGGAGACCTAAATTTCATCTGGTCCTAGGAAACTCAACAGATCGAAGAAAAGAATAGCAGCAATTCTAGGAACAGAAAAGCGACCACTTTCTGGAAGGTAGGATGTGGGGAGAAGTGAATCTGAGGCGATATTCAGGAAGATAGACGGCGGGGGAGGAGGCCTCTGTCAGCCAATACCGGCAAGTGATAGAGCGGTGGAGCAAAAATGGGAACTTGTAGAAGTTGGCTCCGCTGAGGGACGTCGCTCCAGTGGCTAAGCAGGGGGTGGAACCCTCCGGGACAGTGTGGTCTCAGGACCCTCGGGGTCACAGAAAGACCGGGGGTGCCCGAGTGCGGCAGAGCTCCCAGGTATCGGAGTGGGGAAGCCGGCTGCAGAGATGGAGCCGAGGCGCCGGCTCTCAGCTCGGGGTTGCCATAAACCATGATCCGCGGCACAGTTGGGCCACTGCTCCTCCAGCAGGGACCCAACAAGCGGCAGATCCGGGGAGACTCCCCTTCCTCCCCCGGGGAGGAGCGGCGTGGGAGTGCACTGCAGGGATCTGCTGGGTTTGGAGACTCCACATGGGGTCGTGTGCCAGAGATAGAAACGCTCGGTCACAGGCCAGGTGAGCACGGAGTGTGGCTGGAGACCGGGGAGACAGGAGTGACTAACTGCTTTTCTCTGGGGGTGCACCGAGGAGCGGGGCCCCGAGTTCTCGGCTCCTCCGGGGCAGAGATTGGGAGGCCGCCCTTTTCACTCTCATCCTCCAAAGCTGTGCAGAAAGCTTGCAGGGAACAAAAGCTCCCGAGAGCAAACCCGAGCAGATTACTTAGCCCAGACCGGCAAGGGCGGGGCAATTCTGCCTCTGGCAAAGACGTCTGAGAACCACTGCGACAGGCCCCTCCCCCAGAAGACCAGCGAGAACAGCCAGCCAAGACCAAGTTTACCAATCAATGAGAACGGCAGAACTCCAGAGCTAGGGGAATACTGCACATAGAATCCATGGCTTTTTTATCATGATTCTTTAGTCTTTCAAAGTAAATTTTTAAAATTTTCCTTATTTTTTTCTTTTTCTATTTCTTTTTTTTTTAATTTTTCTTCTTTCCTTTTTCAACCAATATCTTATCAATTCCTTTTTTTAAATCTTTTTTAATTTTCATTTTTACAGTCATATTCTATCCCTTCATTGTATTTAACCTTATTTTTTGTATATATATAAGCCTTTCTTTCTTTAAAATTTTGGGACACAGTTTCTTCTAACAGACCAAAATACACCCAAAATCTAGTGTGTGGCTCTGTTCTACTTACCAGCCTGATCATATTTTTTTTTTTTTTCCTTTCTTTTTCCCCCTGGTTTTGGGTCTCTTCTGACTTGTTTAGTGTATATTTTTCTAGGGTTGCTGTTACCCTTTTAGCATTTTGTTCTCTCATTCATCTATTCTTCTCTGGACAAAATGACAAAATGGAGAAATTCACCTCAAAAAAAAGAACAAGAGACAGTACTGAGTGCCACGGACCCTAATCAACATGGACATTAGTAAGATGTCAGAACTAGAGTTCAGAATGATGATTATAAAGATACTAGCTGGGCTTGAAAAAAGCATAGACGATACTAGAGAATCCCTTTCTGGAGAAATAAAATCTAACCGAGTCCAAATCAAAAAGGCTATTAATCAGGTGCAATCAAAAATGGAGGCTCTAACTGCTAGAATAAATGAGGCAGACGAGAGAATAAGTGATATAGAAGACCAAATGATGGAGAATAAAGAAGGGGAGAAAAAGATAAACAACTACTGGATCACAAGGGGAGAATTCAAGAGATAAGTGATACCATAAGGTGAAACAATATTAGAATAACTGGGATTCCAGAAGAAGAAAGAGAGAGAGGGGCAGAAGGTATATTGGAGCAAAATATAGTGGAGAACTTCCCTAATCTGGGGAAGGAAAGAGGCATCAAAATCCAGAAGGCACAGAGAACCCTCCTCAAAATCAATAAAAATAGGTCAACACCCTGACATCTAATAGTAAAACTTACAAATCTCAGAGACAAAGAGAAAATCTTGAAAACAGCTCGGGACAAGAGGTCTGTAACCAACAATGGTAGAAACATTAGATTAGCAGCAGACCTAGCCACAGAGACCTGGCAGACTGGCATGATATATTCAGGGCACTAAACGAGAAGAACATGCAGGCAAGAATACTATATCCAGATAAGCTGTCATTGAAAATAGAAGGAGAGATAAAAAGCCTCCAGGACAAACAAAAACTAAAAGAATTTGTGATCACCAAACAAGTCCTACAAGAAATATTGAAAGGGGTCCTCTAAGCAAAGAAAGAGCCTAAAAGTAACATAGACCAGAAAGGAACAGAGACAATTTATAGTAACAATCACCTTACAGGCAATACAATGGCACTAAATTCATATCTTTCAATAGTTACCCTGAATGTAAATGGGCCAAATGCCCCAATCAAAACACACAGGGTACCAGATTGGACAAAAAAAACAAGAGCCATCTATATGCTGTCTGCAAGAGACTCCTCCAAAGAAACCTATGGATTTAAAGTGAGGGGGTGGAGAACCATTTACCATGCTAATGGACATCAAAAGAAAGCTGGGGTGGCAATCCTTATACCAGACAAATTAGATTTTAAACCAAAGACTAGGGGCGCCTGGGTGGCTCAGTCGTTAAGCGTCTGCCTTCAGCTCAGGTCATGATCCCAGGGTCCTGGGATCGAGCCCCACATCGGGCTCCCTGCTCTGCGGGAAGCCTGCTTCTCCCTCTCCCACTCCCCCTGCTTGTGTTCCTGCTCTCGCTATGTCTCTCTCTGTCAAATAAATAAATAAAATCTTTAAAAAAAAAAACCAAAGACTATAATAAGAGATGAGGAAGGGCACTATATCATACTTAAAGAGTCTATCCAACAAGAAGATCTAACAATTGTAAATATTTATGCCCCTAACACGGGAGCAGCCAATTATATAAGCCAATTAATAACAAAATCAAAGAAACACATCAACAATAATACAATAATAGTAGGGGACTTTAACACCCCCCTCATTGAAATGGACAGATCATCTAAGCAAAAGATCAACAAGGAAATAAGGGATTTAAATAACAAACTGGACCAGATGGGCTTCACAGGTATATTCAGAACATTCCATCCCAAAGCAACAGAATACACATTCTTCTCTAGTGCACATGGAACATTCTCCAGAATAGATCACATTCTCGGTTACAAATCAGGTCTCAACTGGTACCAAAAGATTTGGATCATTCCCTGCATATTTTCAGACTACAGTGCTTTGAAACTCGAACTCAATCACAAGAGGAAAGTTGGAAAGAACTCAAATACATGGAGGCTAAAGAGCATCCTACCAAAGAATGAATGGGTCAACCAGGAATTTAAAGAAGAATTTTTAAAAAATTCATGGAAACAAATGAAAATGAAAACACAACTGTTCAAAATCTGTGGGATACAGCAAAGGCAGTCCTAAGAGGAAAGTATATAGCAATACAAGCCTTTCTCAAGAAACAAGAAAGGTCTCAAATACACAACCTAACTCTACACCTAAAGGAGCTGGAGAAAGAACAGCAAATAAAGCCTAAACCCAGCAGGAGAAGAGAAATAATAAAGATCAGAGCAGAAATCAATGAAATAGAAACCAAAAGAACAGTAGAACAGATCAACAGAACTAGGAGCTGGTTCTTTGAAAGAATTAGTAAGACTGATAAACCCCTGGCCAGACTTATGAAAAAGAGACAAGAAAGGACCCAAATAAATAAAATCATGAATGGAAGAGGAGAGATTACAACCAACACCAAAGAAATACAATTATAAGAACATATTATGAGCAACTATATGCCAACAAATTAGGCAATCTGGAAGAAATCGATGCATTCCTAGAGACATGTAAACTACCAAAATTGAAACAGGGAGAAATTGAAAACCTGATCAGACCCATAACCAGCAAGGAAACTGAAGCACTCATCAAAAATATCCCAACAAACAAGAGCCCAGGGCCAGATGGCTTCCCAGGGGATTTTTTCCAAACATTTAAAGAAGAATTAATACCTATTCTTCTGAAACTGTTCCAAAAAATAGAAATGGAAGGAAAACATCCAAACTCACTTTATGAGGCCAGCATCACCTTGATCCCAAAACCAAACAAAGACCTCATCAAAAAGGATAATTACAGACCAATATCCCTGATGAACATGGATGCAAAAATTCTCACCAAAATACTAGCCAACAGGATCCAACAGTACATTGAAAGGATTATTTACCACGACCAAGTGGGATTTATTCCTGGGCTGCAAGGTTGGTTCAACATCCACAAATCAATCAATGTGATACATTAATAAAAGAAAGAACAAGAACCATATGATCCTCTCAATAGATGCAGAAAAAGCATTTGACAAAGTACAGCATCCTTTCCTGATGAAAACGCTTCACAGCGTAGGGATAGAGGGTACATACCTCAATATCGTAAAAACCATCTATGAAAAACCCACAGCGAATATCCTTCTCAATAAGGAAAAACTTTCCCCTAAGGTCAGGAACACGGCAGAGATGTCCACTATCACCACTCCTATTCAACATAGTACTAGAAGTCCTAGCCTTAACAATCGGACAACAAAAATAAATAAAAGGCATCCGAATCGGCAAAGAAGAAGTCAAACTCTCGCTCTTTGCAGATGATACGATACTTTATGTGGAAAATCCAAAAGACTCCACCCCAAAACTGCTAGAACTCATACAGGAATTCAGTAAAGTGGCAGGATATAAAATCAATGCACACAAATCAGTTGCATTTCTATACACCAACAAGACAGAGAGAGAGAAATTAAGGCGTCAATCCCATTTACAATTGCACCCAAAACCTAGGAATAAATCTAACCAAAGAGGCAAAGAATCAGTACTCAGAAAACTATAGAATACTCATGAAAGAAACTGAGGAAGACACAAAGAAATGGAAAAATGCTTCATGCTCATGGATTGGAAGAACAAATACTGTGAAAATGTCTATGCTACCTAGAGCAATCTACACATTTAATGCAATCCCTATTAAAATACCATCAACTTTTTCACAGAAATGGAACAAATAGTCCTAAAATTTGTATGGAACCAGAAAAGACCCTGAATAGCCAGAGGAAGGTTGAAAAAGAAAAGCAAAGTTGGTGGCATCACAATTCTGGACTTCAAGCTCTATTACAAAGCTGTAATCATCAAGACGGTGTGGTACTGACACAAAAACAGACACATAGATCAATGGAACAGAATAGAGAGCCCAGAAATGGACCCTCAACTCTATGGTTGACAAAGCAGGAAAGAATGTCCAACTGAAAAAAGACAGTCTCTTCAACAAATGCTGTTGGGACAATTGGACAACCACATGCAGAAGAATGAAACTGGACCATTTCCTTATACCACACTCAAAAATAGATTCAAAATGGATGAAAAACCTAAATGTGAGACAGGAATCCATCAAAATCCTTGAGGAGAACACAAGCAGCAACCTCTTCGACCTCAGTCACAGAAACTTCTTCCTAGACACATCGCCAAAGTCAAGGGAAGCAAGGGCAAAAATGAACTACTGGGACTTCATGAAGATAAAAATCTTCTTTTTTTAAAATATTTTATTTATTTGACAGAGAGAGAAACAACGAGAGACGGAACACAAGCAGGGGGAGTGGGAGAGGGAGAAGCAGGCTTCCTGCTGAGCAGGGAGCCAGATGCGGGGCTCAACTGAGCCAAAGGCAGATGCTTAATGACTGAGCCCCCCAGGCACCCTAAGATAAAAAGCTTTTGCACAGCAAAGGAAATAGTCAACAAAACCAAAAGACAACTGACAGAATGGGAGAAGATATTTGCAAATGACATATCAGATAAAGGGCTAGTATCCAAAATCTATAAAGAACTTATCAAACTCAACACCCAAAGAACAAAGAATCCAATCAAGAAATGGGCAGAAGACGTGAACAGGCATTTCTGCAAAGAAGACATCCAAATGGCCAACAGACACATGAAAAAGTGCTCCACATCACTCGGCATCAGGGAAATACAAATCAAAACCTCAATGAGATACCACCTTACACCAGTCAGAATGGCTAAAATTAATAAGTCAGGAAATGACAGATGTTGGCGAGGATGTGGAGAAAGGGGAACCCTCCTACACTGTTGGTGGGAATGCAAGCTGGTGCAGCCACTCTGGAAAACAGTACGAGGTTCCTCAAGAAGTTGAAAATAGAGCTACCCTACAACCCAGCAATTGCACTGAGTATTTACCCCAAAGATACAAATGTAGTGATCCAAAGGGGCACATGCACCCCAATGTTTATAGCAGCAACGTCCACAATAGGCAAACTATGGAAAGAGCCTAGATGTCCATCGACAGATGATGAATGGATAAAGAAGATGTGGTATACACACACATACACACACACACACAGGAATATTATGCAGCCATCAAAAAGAATGAAATCTTGCATTTGCAACAATGTGAATGGAACTGGAGGGTATTATGCTAAGAGATAATTGTCAATCAGAGAAAGACAATTATATGATCTCACTGATACGTGGAATTTGAGAAACAAGGCAGAGGATCATAGGGGAAGAGAGGAAAAAATGAAACAAGACGAAACCAGAGAGGGAGACAAACCATAAGAGATTCTTAATCTCAGGAAACTGAGCGTTGCTGGAGTGGAGGGGGGTGGGAAGGATGGGATGGCTGGGTGATGGACATTGGGGAGGGTATGTGCTATGGTGAGAGCTGTGAATTGTGTAAGACTGATGAATCACAGACCTGTACCCCTAAAAGAAATAATACATTATATGTTAATAAAAATTATTTTTTAATAACTATAAAGAGATACTACTATATACCTATTAGAATGGCTAAAATTAAAAAGAAACAAATTTAAAAATGCAAAAAAAGACAATACCAAGTGCTAGCCAGAATGCAGTCACTAGAACTTTCAAACAGTGATGGTGGAAATGGAAGAGAGGTTGGCAGCTTCTTACAAAGTTAAACATATGATCCAGCAATCCCACTCCTAGGAACTGACCCAAGAGAAATAAAAACTCATGTTTAAAAATTTGTACATGAATGTTTATAGCAACTTTATTCATAACCACCAAAACCTAGTAACAAACTAAATATCCTTCAAAGGGCAAACAGATAAACTGAATTCCATCCATATAATAGAATACTACAATGAAATAAAAAGAAGCAAACTCCTGATGCAAACAATAACATGGACAAATGTCAAATGCATTATGCTAAGTGACTCAAAAGGCTTCATGTGGTCTGATACCATTTTTACGACCTCCCAGACAGGCAAAACTATGCAGAAAGAAGAGACCAGTGGTGGCCTGGGGCTGAGGATGGTTAGAATAGATCGTATGTAGAGGCAGGAGGGAACTTTTTGGAGTGATGGAAACATTCTAAATCTTGATTGCAATGGTGATAATAACTACTGTATGTATTTGTCAAAAGTCACAAAACTATACCCTAAAAAGGGTGGATTTTACTCTAAGAAAATTATACTTTTTTTTTTTTTTGTAAATGGAGAAGACAACAATGTAAGTGAATGAAAATGCAAGCAACACACTGGGAGGAAATATGTACAAAACACCTATCTGATAAAGGCCTTGTATCCAGAAAATATAAAGACAAGTTACAACTCAATAAGAGGACAAATGACATGACTTTTTTAAACAAAGTAAAAGATCTGAACTGACACTTCACCAAAGAAGATATACAGATGGCAGATAAGCATATATTTGCTTAATACATTCATCATGAAGGAAACACAAATCCAACAATGCCGCTTCCAGATATTAAGCAAAGAAAATGAAAGTAGGTCCACACAAAGACTTCTATTGAATATATTTAGCAGCTTTGTTCATAATATCCATAAGCTGGAAATAACTCAAATAACCATTAACTTGTGAATGGATAAGTAAACTAGACCACCTCCATACAATGGAATACTACTCAGCAATAAAAGTGAAAAACTGCTGATACACACCAAGACTTGGATCAGTGTCAAAAGCCATAAGCTCAGAGAAAGAAACAAGACATAAAAGTAATAAAAGGATACATACTATATGATTAAATATTAAGTGAAATTCTAGAAAATGCAAAACTGTGTTGTCAGAAAGTAGATCACTGACTTCTACGTGCTAGAGGCTGAGCGAGGAGTCAGACAACTAAGGGATACAGGGGCACATTCTGAGGTCATGAAAGGTTTCTGGACCATGACTGTGGGGATGGTTCCGTGACTCCACACACTCGGCAAAACTCACTGTACACTTAAAATTGGTGAACTTTATTAATATGTAAGTTATACTCAATAAAGCTGTTTTTTTAAATACTAAAATAAATGTTCCTATAAGTCAGTAAGAGGAATATAAATAAGCAAAGAATATGAACAAACAATTCACAGAGGAGGAAAGTAAAATGACCACTAAACATAGGAAGAGTTTCAATTTCAGCAATGATCATAAAAATGCAAATTAAAACCACAAAGAAATGCCAGTTCACGTTTTTCTGAATGGCAAACCTAATTTCTTATTATCAGAAGAAGTAAGGCTTTAAAGCAATGTCTGTGTAAATTAGGGCAAGATCAATTCAAAGATCAATTTGATAAGATCAAATATTATCTAGAAATTCCAGCTGTAGGTATCTATCCCAGAAAAATTCACTATGTGCACAAGACATGTACATAAACATTATGTATAATATCACTTGTAATAGCAAGGAAGTGGAAGCCACACATATCTACCAATGGAAGAACGGATAAATGAGTAGAAATACTGTATATTAACACACTGGGATCACATGCAGCAGTGAAACTGAATAAAGTGGAAGTATGTGCAGCAAGAGGGTTGATCTTGAAACATGAATTTTGAAAACTGCAAAAATAGGGGTGCCTTGGTGGTTCAGTCATTAAGCGTCTGCCTTTGGCTCGGGTTATGATCTCAGGGTCCTGGGATCGAGCCTCGCATCAGGCTCCTTGCTCAGCAGGGAGCCTGTTTCTCCCTCTCCCACTCCCCCTGCTTGTGTTCCCTCTCTCGCTGTTTCTCTGTCAAATAAATAAATTTAAAATCTCAAAAAAAAACCCTGCAATAATAATATGATCACTTATATATTTTTCTAAGATTTATTCATTTATCTGAGAGAGAGAGAGAGAGAGGGGGAGAGAGAGAGAGAATCCTCAAGCTGACTCTGCGTTCAGCATGGAGCCTGACACAGGGCTCGATCCCAGGACCCTGAGACGATGACCTGAGTTGAAATCAAGAGTTGGCTGCTTAACTGATTGAGCCACCCAGCCACCTCTGATCACTTATATATTTTTTAAAGATTTTATTTATTTATTTGAAAGAGAGAGAAAGAGAGCACAAGTGAGGTGTGGGGACAGAGGGAGAGGGAGAAGCAGACTTCACACTAAGCCGGAAGTCTAACACAGGCTCAATCCCAGGACCCTGGGATCACAACCTGAGCCAAAGGCAGATGCTTAACTGACAACCACCCAAGCGTCCCTACTTATGTTTTTAAACACACAAAATACTAAGTCTAGATTATGGATACAAACATATGCAATACCTATAAACACTGATAGGAGGTTATCAATCTCAAGATAGTGATTACCCTCTGATAAAGGATGGCTGGAAAAAGGAAGAAGCCCCCCATGCTGCAGCAAAATCCCTACCTCCCTCTCCTCCCCCAAAAAATCACACCCTCATTTCCATATTCTGTACAACCTGGTTCCTTACCTCAGTCACTACAAAAAACCTAAAATATCCTGGTCATTATTCATCACCTGGACACTTATTGCCATGCAGCTGAGAACAGCACCTAATCTGACTCTGTCTTCCATCCTTCTCAAATCCCAAAACCTCTACCATGTTCTCTGGCACTTTAATCAGCAAAATCCCTTATATCCTAACTCTTCTCCAAAAGTCCCCATCTTGTCTCTAACCTGACTCCTCCCTGAGAATTCTCCCCCACCCCCTGCAGCCCTCCCAAAAGGTGGCTATTTTCTCTCCTTTAAACCCTCATCCACCAAAACTACAGGTGGGGAAGCTCACTGCCTGTTCAAAATCTCTACACTGCCTTCTTTCACTTCACTTGTTCTCCCCTAAAAATCTCTGGCTTTAAATTATGCCTTCAGACTGCATCACCTGCCACCACTCCTGTGTGCATATATAGCTTTCCAGTTACTTCCCTTATTTAAAAAAAAAAAAATTAGTACCTTGTTCACCATCACTATCTCCAATATTATCCCAGTAATAATTATTGGTGACTTTAATATCCATACAGACAATATTTCTGAAACTCTAACCACTTGGTAGAATTGACTTCTCCCAGGATCCTGTCCTCCTTCCTTTTGCAATCACCCACTTCCACTGTCACCCCCATCAATAACAGTATCCCTTTCATAATTTCATTTCCAAGCATTTCACTCTCCAGCCACCACTCCTGACTCCAACAGCCCTTTCACTCCATCAATCCATCGATCCGATCAACTTTTTACTGTCCCAATCAACTCCTGTTCTTACTTGCCTCCTAACCAGATTCCATAGTTAATATTTCAATCACTCAATTTCCTTCCTCTTCCCTCTGTTTACTAACCTGGCAAAACCCTAACCCTGACTAAATCCCATCTCTAACTGTTCCATGCTGCAATTGGAAGCCTGTAGCTGGAGAAAAACATTCACTGAGCCAGCAGGTAATACTTTCAATTCATGACCACTAATTCCAAGGGGCCATTCATACTGTCCAACAACCTACATTTCCCCAATCCATTTCCCAGAAAACTATTTCATGCCTTCTTTCCTTAATACAACCTCTGTGCTAGAGGCTTCGAGTTTGTCCTCACTCTGTCTCTTCCCTGCTCCATGGCCCGCTCTTCTTTCCAACTGCCATCCCGCTGAGCAACAGCAACCTGGGGCTGCAAATTCACAGAGCCACAAAGAGGCAACAGCCTTCCATAACTTTTCTAATAGTCCCTCTCCGTGACCTTACTCTGGCTGCCTGAAATGCCTGGCTTTCTAGTCTAACTCCTCTAATACATAAATCTATTAATAATCACAGTGGTTCTGCTTCCCTGATTGAACCCTGAATTTCTGGTACAGGAAGTGATTAAAGGGAAACAGGACCTTAACAGTAGAAATCTAAAACTGCTTCTCTGATTCGATAAAAGGCATTAATGACCCTGTTTCTAGTGGTAAAGGGGAGACTAGTCATCCATGGCATGCAGAGGCAAAATACTTAAATCATTACCTGCAGAGAAGCATCAGTAAGGACCTAAGAAGACAAGGTTTGGGTAATCCAGTGGTTGCTGCCATAGAATATTTTGTAAAAATGTGTTATATAATGGGTTAGTTGCTTCTAAGTACACTGGAAAACTTGGTAAAATAAACGAGTCCAGAGTTTGAAATTCACAGCTCAAGGTCTGGGTAAGGGACTAGAGTCTTCTGTAACACCTTTAATAGAAAGCCTGTGTCATGTGGACACAACTCTGAGAATTCTGAAAAGCAAACCCTCCATGTGGCTGAAAGACAATGAAAATTCAATACACACCCTGTGGGGCATCTTAGAGGGAAGACTTTGGATTGGCAAGGAGTGGGACCCTGAAAATTGGGATGGGGACATACGGGCAGATTCTGATGAAGCTGAGTACCTTGAACCCCTAAATTCCCCAAGCCTCCTCTGCAAGTACAAGCAGCTCTTCATTCTCTGAGGAAATGAGTCTCCCTTTGCCTGAAGAATGTGTAATGGCCTCACCTGAGAGAGTTGCCCTACAAGAGACTGCTGAGCTCCTGAGGACCTACTCCCGGATCTTATCATTATCCACACATATAACCACACTCAAATCCTACAAGTTCCTGGGGGTTGTGCACAAAATGTGGCTGGTGAAGATATGCAGTATATACCAAAAATACTGCAAGATTTGGACAATTTACGTCAACAGAAAGCTGGGAAGTCTGTCTATCTCCCAGAACTCCCTCCCGCGTAGGTTCTGAGCTAGTGTTGGGCAAAAGAGAACTACACACCACATTTAGAAAACAGAAGTAAAGCAGCAGAGACACTATGCTCTGAAAGTCAGGGTGGCTTAAGGCAGTGAGACACAAACAGTGAGGTGCTGGCAGCTTTGGTTTGTCCTTACTCTTCTTTTTCCCTACCCCATGTCCTCTTCCCCACACTGCTCTGGCACTTCTCACCAGCCAGCCCTGCTGCTGATCAACAGCAACCCCAGGCCCACCAGAAACGTGACTGGAAACTTAGAGATGTGGTAGCTATGTCCACTGACTTCCACACCGGCCGGCTTTCACAGTGGCATGCCACACGCTGGATGTGAGCGGCTTTTACGACCGCGTGAGAGATCTGTGGGGGGAGAGCTTTATGCTGTATACTGTCAATCTTTCACATTCATGTGGCCTTTAATGAACATTTAAAAATGTTATGAAGATAAATAATGTTTAAGTAATTTTAAATATTTCAGGCGACCTTTTCTAATTTGGAACACTCCAAGCTCCCCAGGGAAAAAGAATAAAAGGAGCTCTTCCAGCCTAAAAGAATAAAATAAAAAGACTTACATCATTAGATTGAAACAATCGAGTCATTGCAAAGAAGGCTTCTGTGGCTTCTGTAGTTCCAAAGTGTTCGCCCTAAGGAAAATTGAAAACAATTTCTTAAACTTAAAAAAAGGTATACTAAGGATTTTCTCTTTATTTCTGCAAAAAACTTTTAAAATTCAGGGAAAAAATTTCTTTGTAAACATTCTGCCTCTGTGCTATTTTTCTGGCTTTCTTTTTTTTTTTTTTTTAAAGATTTTATTTATTTATTTGAGAGAGAGAGAGCACATGAGAGGGGGGAGGGTCAGAGGGAGAAGCAGGCTCCCTGCTGAGCAGGGAGCCCGATGCGGGACTCGATCCAGGGACTCCAGGATCATGACCTGAGCCGAAGGCAGTCGCTTAACCAACTGAGCCACCCAGGCGCCCTTTTTCTGGCTTTCAATTTGTAAACCTGTATGGCCATTTGGTCCACTCCTTATTTAAAATAATTCAATATCACACACTATGCTATAAAAGTTCTGGAATAGTAGTCTCTAACCTTTTAGCAGTAACTATTTTAATCTCCCTAGAGAACCACAGTTTACAAGTAAAAAGTAGTAGCAAGTTGAGTTCCTAATCAGAATGGTATGTTATTACTACACTGCCTACAAGCAGAGCTCACACCTTTTATATTTCTATAATCCAATGCCCAGCACAAAGCCTGACATATTATAGGAGCACAATAAATATTAAATTATAAAGAACTATATATTAGGAATCCCAGAAAACACGGTAAAAAGTGGCCAACCAAAAGGCAGGAACCAGATTAGTTATATAAGTCAGGTTTTGGATGATGCTTTGGATCAGAACTTTAACATGCTTAATAAATCATCCGAGGATCTTGCCAAAATGCAGAATCTGCTTCAGTAGCTCTGGGTGAAGGCTGAAATTTTGCATGTCTAACTAGCTCCCGGTTATGCAAATGCTGCTGTCTGAGAATGACTTTTTTTTTTTTAAGTAGCAAGATGTTAGATAACCTATTTCACTCACAGTCAAAAAATTCCGGATTACAGACCACCTGAGACATTAACATGTCAATATTCAATTTCATTAAAAGCAGTCCTCATAATGTGTTAGGCTCAATCACTTTTCAGGGCTTAAGATCTCACATGGACTATAACTAGTTTTCAACCTATTTGTCATGGGTATAAGAATAAACAAATTTTGATGAAGAACTTTAAAAAGTTGAGGATGAAAGACAAAGTATAAGAATTCACAATTACTTATATCAGAGTACCCAATGTGCCCATCAGGAAGAGATTTCCCTCTCTTTCATAAATACTTAGTGAACATACAGAAGTCCGGGCACTTTTCAGTCATATCAGTAAGCCCTGAGTCCCTACTTTTGGACTTGAAATTCAGAATATATGAGTAGGTCAGCTGTGGTAGAAATTTAAAAGTATTTTTCCATAAAGCAATACCAAGAACTAGGCCAAAGATAAAACTAAGGTTCCCAAACCTGTTTATGTAGTTGATTGTGTTTATTTATCAGATTATACAGGTAATTTCCTTATCAAGATAATGAAGTGTTTCAACATGAGTTGCCCATCAAAGAGATGCTGGTCAATATAAAAGTATTTGCTACTCTGCACTACCTTCAACTACTCGAAACTCTGCTTATATAATGGATTTAGCCAACCCGGATGCAATGTGTGCTATGAAAAATTAAATCAAACTGACTTTGCCTTAAATGTTTCTAATATGCTACCACAGAAGGATATGATGTTGGTACAAGAATATATTTTGTGTAAAAGCACGCACTTGTTGCTCAGTCTCCATTTGCTAACAACAAAGCTTCATCATGTCTTCAGTCATGAAACACAGTAAAAATAAGATGTTCTCATGGAATTCAAATTGGAAACCATGGCCTTCGTAACACCATATGTAAGCCACCTGAACTATATACACATGTGTATTTGGGTGTGCACGTGTGTGTGAATCTAAGAAACAAAATCACATTTTCTAAGGCCCTAGACATTTCATGAGACTTTTTCAGTCTGAAGCAAAACAAACAAAAACACAAGAAAAAATAAAATTAGCAACAGTAACAGCAAACAGAATTTATGTTCTATCAGGACAAATCCTTGTGTTTTGTCTGCTGTATCCCCAGTGCCTAAAACAGTGCGTAGGAATCAGCAGGTATATTATAAATATTTGCTGAATGACTGAATTAAAACTATTCCCGAATGCGCATATCCAGGATTATTCTCAGTGCTTTACGTTCATTATCTCATTGAATCATTACAACTTTAGAAAACAGACACTATCACAATCCCCACTTATAGAAAAGGACATTAAGGCACAAAATGGTTAAGTTCAGAATCATGGTACAGTAGGGATAATATATATGTAATCTAAATATTAAAATCAAAGCTTGAAAAGCATCACTGTTATACTCCTCCCCTTCAAAAAAAAAAGTAAAATATCTATCTGGAATTTGTGTAAGATTTTGTACTATATTTTTGGAGGGACATAAAGACCTCTGAACAAATCTAAACAACATGTTTTAACATTAACTAATAATTGTTAAATTTGAATCAATGTTGAGACCTACTATGTGCTTGGCTGGTCTAGTACCTCATGAATAAAATAGAAGTATATGTCATAATCCATGTCCTCAAGAAGTGTTATGTATCTTTACCTTAATCAAGCACTGTATATTTTTAAATTAAGTGAATTTTTTAAAAATAACTATACTTTCCAGAAAGTATTTCACTGCATGTTATATATTTCTACTCCAGAAAACAAATCTGAGGAAAATCAAAATACTTTACCTGGTTCAGTAAGTAAAGAATCTTTGTAAGAATATGCAAACATCTTCTTGGATTGATGGGTGTTTCATTGAATATACGAGCCTGTGGGACAAAAAATTGTTATACATAGCATATTTTCTATCATTTGTATAACAGATTACAAAAAATCAACTTTAATCAAATAGACTATTACATATTTTGATCACAATACCCAAATAATGTGAATTGCTTACAGTTTTCAATTTATCACAGTATATGATACATTATTAAATATGGTCTTGATTTTCCATTCCACACTAACTCCTTCCCCTAGATCAGGTACTTCAACTTTATGGGCTTTCTGTGTTAAGTAAGAATCACAATATTTATCTACAGCATTTGAATACAATTAGTTTAATGTCTACAACTTCCTTCAGTAACCTTGTACTAAACACCTCTTTGGAATTTTATTTAAAATTATCAACATGTGGGAGAGTCTGCATGTTTTTACATTTCTATAAGCTCTAGACCCTCCTAGGATAAGTAACCCGTCTTCTTTTTCCCTCAAGTCTGGATTCTCCGAACACAATATTACATTCCTCAATTCTTATTTTGGGTCATCATATTCCAGGGGCTCTCTGCCCACCATTCTAAAATGGAATAGAAAAGAACACAGCATACTTCCAAGTCATACCTCCTGTAAGACAGCACTCTTCTCCAGATGCCGGAAAGGATTGGAGCCACTACCTATATTATAAACAAAAAATGCCTTTAAGAGCTGTCCTAGACAAACTTATTGTCTACAGAACGGTACTGAATGCTTGGGATAGCTCACCTAAGTGAAGTGACCACTTGGATATCACAGTGACAATCATTACTAATACACATATAAATTGAATAAAATCATTTTGATTCTGGTACTAGCTGTCATTGCTAGTCATTGAAGATCTTGTACTCTTTTGCAGGATCCCTGCCCAAAATGAGTGTCTTCTTCCCCTCTCCGCTTTTCACACGAATGTGACAAGTATATGTCATGTGCACACAGCTAAGATTAATGAGACTGGCTGGGCCCTTTGGATTTCCCCAAAGGCAAGCACGATCTTACATGTTTCCAACAATTACTGAGAAGCAGAAAAGAGTTAGCAAAGAATCCTATCAAGCTGGAAGGGGCCATGGAGATTTATTAACCCAAACCTCGACCACACCATGGGAGAGCAGCACCAAACACTGAGGGTTTTTGGTTTGGGAGTTTGGGGGGTTTTGTTGTTTTTAGGTGGCTTGGCATCTTCCCCATTTGCTCTGGACGCAACTCACTTTTGGATGCCTGAGCATTAAATGACCGATGTACCATGGGACAGTCTTAACCCCCTGGGAAGCGGACAGAGTTAAGGTCCCCGGGAAGACTGGAAGGTACAAGGCACTTCCAAGTTCATACACACACACACGCACGCACATACTGTCCCGTCGAGCACAGACCCACTCTGGGCCTACCACTACCAGCACCCCCCGCTCTCACACGCGCGCACCCACTCCCTCCGCCACGCGCCGTGGGCCCGCCTCCTCTGCGGGCAGCCCACCCCCGGCGAGCGCGGCGGAGGCTGCTCCGAGGGGCTGCGCCGGGGGAGGGGGAGGGGGAGGGGGCGGGAGCGGGGGGCGGGGCCGCCGAGCTGCCCGACCCGGCGCGCGGGCGCGGGGCCGGAGCGCGCGACCCGAGGGGAGGCTCCGGCGCCCGGGGGAGGGGCTAGGGGCAGGCCCCAGGCTGCAGCAGAGCGGAGCCGGGCGGAGGGAGGGGCGGGCTCCAACTCCGGCCCCCTGGCACACCGGCGCCCACGCCTTCGGGCCCCCGAGAGCAGGTGGCGGCGGGCGGGGAAGGGGCCCCCGCGGCTGAGGGTGGGCGTCAGAAGCCCAGCGCGTACCAGACTCCTCGTCCTTCTTGTCGAATTTTTTAATCATCTTGGACGACTTCCCAGCGCCCAGACCCACCGCAACCGTCCCAGGCGCCGCAGCCGGCGAGCGGAAGAGGCTGCAGGAAGGCCGGCCCCGTGCTCAGGCGCCGGTTGGGTCGCCGTCCCGTCACTCGGGGAGAAGGCCCGCCCTCCCCCGGCTGCCGCGGCCGCTCTGGTCCCCTAGGGACGCGGCCACGCCCTCTCCTCCTCCCCCAGTCGGGCGGAGGCGGGGCCAGGCGCTGGGGCCCCGGGGCTGCGTCCCGGTCCCCCGGCCCCTGTAGCGACAGGTCGGAGACGGGGGCTGGCCCTGGCCAACCCTGCCAGCGACCGGGCAGCCCAAGCCCGGAGCGGGCAGAATGCGATTTTATTTGGTTGACACGCCCTGGATGGTGACTTCTGCAGGCCCCTTAGTCTCTGGAGACCGCGGCGGGGAAGCCTGGAGGGTTTGTTTTCGCTTGACGACTGTGGCGTTTTTTATAACCCACTGCTGGGCCCTTCCATTGCGGAAGGTGCTCTCCCCTGGCACAGTTCTGGTGAGTTTCTCTTCCAGGAGCGACGAAAGGGTTAGTGGTTCCCACATCAGCTTGGAAGTCGGCAGGTCACTCCCTGACTTGGCGACTGCAACAAAGCACAAGGCACCTTGGTAAATGTGGATTTCCAGAGGATCTAAAAGGACACTCAGTGTGAGGCAGGAAAGAGACCCACTTGGAGGGACCAGGAAGCTGGTCTTTACTCTTAGCAAGAGGGTAAATTTTGGACCACGGACTACCATGCCCAACCTTCTTTATAGTTCTGGATCCCTTCCCTTCATCAAAACCCAGTTTAAGACACTGCCAGTTTGGAGTCTTCCCTGTTTCATCCCACCCCTTTCAAATGATTCCACCTGCAACCAGACTGACACTTAGATAACTCTTAATAAGATGCATTCACTTGTATATTCATATTCCTCTGAGCCTTTTCCTCAAGTTGCATGTGGTTTTCCGTTCTCCTGTCTGAGAGTGTACCTAAGAAACTGTTTCTACCTTTGGCTTCAGTGTCCTCACTTTATCCAGATTCTCTTTCAACCTCTGCCTGTCCTTGGAAGCTTCCATCCCGGTCTCTTTTTGCTTCCATCCCTCGCACTTTTTTGATGCAGTATGTCTTGTAAGTATCCCTTGGATCTGTTTCCTTATTCCTACTGCTATCACCTTCATTCTGGCCCTATCATCCATCTCTTGGACAGCCTCCTAATCAGCCCCCATCCAATTATGGCCCCCATCCAAACCATTTTCTACGTAATCTTTCTTTATTTGGATGCCTGGCAAACATGGAACGTGACTGGCTATTGGCAGAAGGAGGGTTTGCTAGCAGTCTCTCTTACTTGAAGCAGAGACATTGTTTCAACTTCACAGACCCCCCGCCCCAAACTGTCTTTGTTTAGGGAAAGCATCACAAGGGGCCCTTTAGATGCATAAGTAAAGTAAGTAGGTACTCACTTTTCTTGGGAGAAACTGTAAAGTCACCAAAAATCTACTAATTGCTATAGACTGAGATATTAAGTGTTCTGTTTAGAAATGTAAATTGGGTAGATCCTTAAAGGTTCATGCCCTTGAAAAATTAGAGAAATTCTAATCTAGATTAGATTCTAGATTCTAGAGAAATTCTTTCCCCCAATATTGACTTAAACCAAACTGCTGATATCCTACATATAGTCATTTAAGATTTAACTCCAGCTTTACTAAATGTGCTATTAACTTATGTTCATCTTATCTTGCTTATAAAGCTCAAAACTTGCCTCGGTGGAGGGGTGGAATTTCCCTTGAAGGAAATAAATATCCCTACTTATTATTCCAGGACTGGGGGGAAAAAAAAAAACAGTCTTGGTGCTTGATAAGTGCTCAACACTTATAGTTGTCCCATCAGTGTTAAATGAATGATAATGTGTGGGGAGAATTGTCACTGCATTCTCTTCCATAAAACCTTATCCCAAACCCCTTCCACACCATGTCCTGCCTCGACCCCAAAGAAACTCATGAACTTCTGAAACCCACAGACTTATCCTTTGGTCCTTCTAGAACAGTTTTCCACAAAGTGTGACATGCATAATACAAGGCAGATTTGGGTGATACATAAATATTTTAAATTTTAATTACTATAGATTTGACTAAATGTATGTCAGAAAAAAACATGTAACTAGTATATCATATGATATAGTATTAAGAAAGGAACAACAAAAAACTTTTAAAGAAAAACATTATATAAATAACAAGGCAAATAATACATCAGTATGGCCCAAACTATTAAAGCGGTAGGTGAGTAGTTTGGGAAACACTATCCTAGAGCTTTATTGAAATTTGAGGGTTAAAAATAAAAGAAACGAAATTTGAGGGTTTAACAGGGTCCAAAGCCTAGTATCAGTCAGGCCTCTTAACAGTTCTTAGCTTCCAGGCTACAAGGAAAAACAGTCTCCAGAACCTCCATAAGAGATGTTGATTTGTCCTTATCTCTTGCCCCCAAAAGGTTGTCCCTCTTGCCCACATCTCAGATCTGTAAGCCTTTGCTTTAAAAGAAAGAAACTTACCATCTTTCCTCATATCTCTTTTACAGACTGAAGCAAAGTTGAGCTGGGGGTACATTTTTTTCTGTTTCCTCAAAGCATAGACCTTTAAATACTTCCCTTCACTCTTGAAATCATTGTTGGTGGAAAACCTTAAGAAAGAAAGCTCATTTAGTAGATCCTAGGCCAGGGGGTTAATGGAACCAGTCACTACACTCTACTTCTGGGGGAGAAGAAAGGACAGTCACCAGAGAGTGCTCATTGGTATGGAGTGGGAGTATTGCTTAGTGGAAGGGATGCTTCTAGAACCTAGCATTGTAAATCTGTGAAGGAACTCTAAAATCTCTTCTCAGGCACATAGGTGGCTCAGTCAGTTAAGCATCTGCCTTCGACTCAGGTCATGATCCCAGGGTCCTGGGATCCAGCCCCATGTTGGGCTCTCTGTTCAGCAGGGAGCCTGCTTCTCCCCCTCCCTCTGCCATTCCCCCACCCCAACCCCAATTGTGCTCTCTGGCTCTCTCTGTCAAACAAATAAATAAAATCTTTAAAAAATAAAAATTTTAAAAATCTAAAAAATAAAAACAATATAAAATCTCTTCTCTCCTCCCCACATTAGATGGGGGCTGCTCCTATAACTGGTTTCAAATGAAATCTAATAGCACATTGTTCTTAAGCTATGGCCCTTCACATGCACTGAGAGACAATGTTGTTCTATTTCCTCTCATAGGTCTTTGAGTACTCTTTTCACTCTTGAAAATCATTCTCAGTGGAAAAACCTTAGTTTTGCATTATTGTTTCTTTTCATTAGGGTATAAATGAGGTTGGGGGTCATGTAGGAAAGCTGTCTTATTATTATGCAGTTATATATATTTCCTACAATCAAAAAGCTTTTGTTAAATTGTGATGAAAAGAGATAGTAACATGAATAAGGAAATGATAGGAAGAAAATGAGTACAAGAGCCGGGACTTCACCTAAACCACTGTTCTCGCTTGGACGTAGGATCCTCCAACAGGGTCATAGGAAAGGTTGGTTTCAGCCCAGACCTTAACTTTTTTTTCTGAGACATCAGGGGTAGGCAGAAGTTCTCAGGCGGTTTGTGCCGATAACTTTCCTGCAGCAGAGGAAAGAAGAGTAAGTGAGGGAGTAAGCTGAGCCCTTGCGACTGAACTAATTTCCTGGACTAAACTTCAGTTCCTCTAAAATGATGCAACAAAACCTGTCAGAGAGGGAAGAGCGGACTGAAATCAAAAGAAAAGGAAGCAGTTCCCTGAGTGGGCTACTAGAGTAGACCCCTCTTATCCATAGAAGATACATTCTAACACCCCCAGTGGATGCCTGAAATCATGAATAGTACCGAGCCCTAGATACACACTATATTTTTTCCTATACGTACATACCTATGATAAAGTTTAATTTATAAATTAGGCACAGTAAGAGATTAATAACAACCAAAGAGTCTCTCTCTTTCTCACTTGAAATAAGGTACTGCCCTGACCCTTTTTCTTCTTGTGCTGATGTGAGATGATAAAATGCCCACATGATGAGATGCAGGGAGGTGAGTGACCTAGGCATCGTGACTTAGCGTTAGGCTACTCCTAAAGGAGGATCATCTGCTTCTGGCCCCCAGGTTGACTGTGGGTAACTGAAACCACAGAACGCTAAACTGCAGATGAGAGGTGGGGGGTGGGAACTCTGAACCCATTTGTTTGGTTGCCAGATGACATGTCCAAAGCTTGGTCAGTGTCTTAAGTCATTGATTGGACTTGTCCAGTGGCCCTTTGAAGTGAATGGTAGAGGACTTTACCCAGTTTTGAGAAGGATTCAGTTAGTGAATCACTTAGGAAACTGAGCACTTGGTAATAAATTGGGAAAGAAATCCATGGGACGCTACCTTCTTTTCTCAAAGATGACTGCCTCATTCACATTCCATTCTCTGTCTGCAGTGGAAAGGTCATGAAATGGGATGTTTTGTGAGATTATCATTTCACCATTACTAAAGGTCATAGAATCAAAGACTTTAAGGCATCCTTTTCTTCACAGGTGGTGGTAGGGCCATTTCACTTAGAAGAGGCTGTGAGATTAGCCATCCCTGTGACAGCCATGCTTGCTCTGATCTTCGATTTGCCTGCTGGAACCCACCCTTTTCTTATACCCGTGCCTGCGCATAGCAAAAGAATGCTTCTTTTGTATACGATCTTAGGCTCAGTAAATGCTGTCACATTTGTCTAGCAAGGGAAAGGGGGGTTGCAGCGTAAATATGAAAGAAGCGTTCTAGATATTGGGCGCTTGTTCCAGAGAGCCTGTAGAATTACCATGGTGTCAGTCTTTGACAATCAGTGCCTTAACTCTATTACTACAATTTGGCTGGTAGCACAATTTGCTCATGAATGTGATCAGGTCCTGCAAGTGATTTGGAAGGCTCATATAGTACCAGCTGTTGGAAGAAAGTTCTTCTTACATCAAGCTACATGATAGTCTTGTATTTCCTTCTCTACCTTGAGTAGGACAATCCTAGCCCGGCATTCATTCCTCTCTCAGTGTACATTACCCATAACCACTGAGAACTGACCACGGAGTTTATGCTCAAAGGGCACAAATTCTGAGACCCAAGAGACCATAGGCAATGAATTCGTTAACAAACTCATGTTCAGCATGTATCACCGCATATTAGCATTTTACCCTCCATTTGGAGAGGAAGTTTTACTGCCATTCATCTAGGACCTAAGGAAGCACGAACCTCAAATTCACCACATATATCACAAGGGTCTGTCTTGGGTAATTTCTGTGATAATTAGATTCTTTCGTTTGCACTTTAGCTTCATTCAATTTCTTCTGGTCGTATTAGGCCTGCTCTCAAGGCTGTCAAGATCTTTTTTAGATCCTGATTCCTAAATATCTTTTAAATTTATTTTCTTCACTTCCTCTGCTATTTAGTCCAATTCTTCAGCATCTCTCACCTTGACTGTTGTAGTAACATCGCAACTAATCTTTCTGATTTGTATCTCTTCCACAGTGAACACATCTTTCTCCCAACCTCCAAAAACAGTCTTTCTAAAATGCCAATTTGATTATACCTTTTATGTCCCCCCCCCATTTACTCTTTCACATCTCCGTAAATGTGCCTCACTTTTGCGGGTCTTCATGCCTCTGCCTTTTCCTCTGATGGGGATATTCTCCCATTCTTTTGTCAGGGGATTCCTCCTCTGTAAAACCTCCCTGATGACTCCCTTTCCACCAACAAAGATACAGAGCTCTATTCTACTTTAGTTCTGTATCTCACATATTCTCTTATTATCCATATATCCTGGTATATTATAATAACTTGTATATTTCTCATGTATTGAGCAGTGTCTCCTACTAGACTCCAAGTTCCTTCCAGATAGAAACTATTCTGAAAGCATCTTTATATTTTAGTTCTTTGTTTAGTGTATGTTCAGCAATTGTTTATTGGATTGAACATGAACTTCTATAGTGTAGAATCAAGTCCCAAATGTCTGGCTGCCATGATAGTAAATTCTCTGCTCTGTTCCTCTCCACTTCTCCTGACACCCAAAAGCAGTGGGTGTAAAGCATAATAACCCTTTACTCATTTCCCATTAGTTATTTCTGTTCCTCATTCTTCATTTCCTGATTTATCCTTTACTGCTTTATACTCAACTAGAAAGCCAGTGGCTATTTTACCTTTGGTTAATTACAAACTAAATGTCTTTGGCCAAGGAGGAACAATTTCTAATTAGGACCATGCGATGAAGTTTCATGGCACAAGCTTGTGCAATTCTGAGCCTTTCTCAGGCTCTCCAGATTGTGTGTGTGTGTCTGTGTGTGTCTGTGTGTCTGTGTGTGTGTATGTGTGAAGTACATAGCAAGGAGAAAGAAGGAAGAAGCTGGCTCCTGAATACCATCTTCCCTGTTAATTTAACTCCCTTCTTCAAGCTAGCTCCCAGTTCCTGGGGGTCCTTCCTCAGGATGCCAGGATGCTTCCCCATGTGTCATTACCTTGAGTAGCAACTCCTTGGAAAAGTATTTTGGGGCCATGTCCTTTCCTTGCTGGTCAGTTGGGCAGGGAAGTGGGTTGTTGGTCATAATCAGTAAGGTCTTATCCTGATCGTACTCTGCTACTTTTAACATGAAGCTTCTGATTTTCCTGTTTTGAGCCAGGAATTTCTGCAGGGCTGTGGGCTTCAAAGGCTCATAGTACTGGGCCTGAGCAACACAGAGGTTTCCAGAGAGACAAAGGGATTAGATCAAGACAAAATTAACAAATCAATTGGCTAGGGGAGGGACAGAGGCTGTACATAGGCTGGACAAATCTGCTCTGAAATTTGTTTTACAGAAAATATCTGAACCTCCCCATCCCTTTCTGCTCTCAGAGCAGTCCCCGCAAATAGTCTAAGGGGTGAGGAAATGAGTTGGAAAAGTTTCCACATAAAAGGAGCAAGATGACTTAGTTCTTCTGAAAAAGCGTCACATCTCGCCCAACACGATGGGGCAAACAGAAGTTTCCATGTTAAGCCTAAATGGCCTTCTCTACAACTCTCTCTGAGGCAAAGGGAGAAATTGCCAGAGACCAAAGCTCCTTCCTTGTTCAGGGAGCCCAACACAGCGCCTGTCTGCATCTTCCCACCCACCAACATTTCTCCACAGGCACAACCACATTAATGTGCCTAATAAGCACAACCTTATAAAGGAAAAGAAGTCACAAAAGACAACATGTCATTTAAGATGTGGTGGGAGAAGGGGCTGTCCCACTAAATCTGCTTTTCTGTCTATAGGAAGGAGGCAGAGGATTAGAGAGGGAGAGAATAGAGTACCTCTGATTAGAAATAGGTTTTCTCAACTTAAAAATAAATCAGCTGCAGGGCACCTGGGTGGCTCAGTTGGTTGGGTGTCCAACTCTTGATTTTGGCTCAGGTCATGATCTCAGGGTAGTGAGACTGAGCCCTGCAGCGGGCTCCATGCTAGGTGTGGAGCCTGCTTGGGATTCCCTCTCTCCCTCTCCCTCTGCCCCTCCACTCCCACCCACCTCTGCGTGCACATGCTTGCGCACTCTCTCTAAAAAAATACCAAAAAAATCAGCCGCAGGGACCACCTTCTTCCCAGTTCCTCCCTTGTCCCTCACCGTCACCATACTCAGCACTGCCCCTGGTGTAAGTGTCCCAGGACAGCTCTGCTTCCCTGTGCTACAAGCCTGTGCAGTCACAGAAGCTGGTGGCACCACTCCTGGACCTTACTCTTAAGGACCTTGGGGGGATGAATCCACCTACCAAATTCGGATGGACCGTGTAATGCTGAAGGTTCTTCAGAACAAATTTTGATTGCCCGACTGTATCACAAATCTAGAGACAATAACTGAAATCAGTGGTTTCAAGTTGCACCAAGCCTACACAATATTCCATTCCTCACCTCCACTCCATCTGACTAAAAACTGGTCTCTCATTTAAACTAAGTGAGGACAACACCGTGCTTTAAGGTTTGTACCCTGGGATTCTGGAATGCGGACCACAGCAAAGAGAGCTAGGTTCTGAGGCATCCCAACAGGGAAGCTTGTACATGGACATGTGGACCCACTTTATGGATGGCAGGTAAAGCTATGAGGGGAAGTAGGTAACAGCAGCATCAAAGTTCAGACGAGGACAAATCACTCCAAGGCATCAGAACTCTTCCTTCTGCCCTTTCCATTTCTATAAGAAATCGGGTGAAAATCAACATGGAGGACACCCTCTGAGGAGAAAAGCAAGTCGTAAAAGGGCAATCACCTAAGGGTCGTAGTGGACGGGAGCCCCAGGGACCATTGCCTGCCGAGATGGAGGCAGACATATGGAGGAAGGAAGAAACAATGGTGCATTTTGTTTTGTTTTTAAAATATTTCTACAGTACGTGATTCTTCCAGAAATGTTGACCAAAAATAACTGAATGTCAGTAATACTCCTGTCCACCACTTTGCATTTTTCCGCTGGCGGACGTGCTGGTGATTGGCAGACAGATAGAGTGTCGTGTCTTGGTTGTACAGTTGTTGGGCCTCCTGCCTCTCCTTCCCTGACCCCGGTGTTGTTGCCTAGCCTCTAGCTCAGCTGTAGGTCACCCAGAGATGAGTCAAAGGGATGAGGACACAAGGAGGGAAAAGCTCTGAGTTACCGCCTTTGGGCTCGGCATAATCAGAAATCAGAAAAAGAGGAGCAGGCACAATCCTGTGTTTGGATCAGCATTTCCAAAGATTGCCATGCCCGCAAGGAGGTGATATGGTAAGATGGGGTGCAGAGGGACGGGAACGTGCATTGAAAAGTGAGAAAAGCATGAATGTGAATGGAAAAGAGGGAAGAAGTAAGGGTGGGACAGAACTGTGCCATGAGGGGAGGAAAATGCCAGGGGCTGGCAATGCCCAGGGGCTGAGGGGACAGGGGACAGACCAGGAGGACTATCCGAGCCATGCCATGCATTCCACGAGGAACAATGGGAAGAGATAAATCCAAAGATGCAATGATTTAATTTTATTATCTTTTTGGAAAACTGAAGTCCCTTTGTTCAAAACAAAGATATATTATGAACAATCTGCTTCACAGATAGGATGTATATATTCAGAATCATAGAAGTCTCAGAAAATTTTGAGAGAAAGATGTGAAAACTTTTCTTTTGTAGGTTTTTGTTTTTGTTTTGTTTTTTTGAGAGGGGGCTGGTAGGGAGGAGCATAAAGTCTAGCTACATCGGGTTTCTAAGATAAGTTTATGGTCCCTGGCTTCTAGCCCTGATTTGTTGCTGATATGTTCCTGTCTCTTTTCTAAGTCTCTGTTTCCCTTTCATAAAATTAGGATAAATTAACCTTGCTCTCTATATAAATCTTAACCCCTTTTTGCTTTTCAACAGGAAGTTTGAGAACCCAACTTATAAAGTACTCTAACTTGGGGTGCCTGGGTGGCTCAGTCTTTAAGCTTCTGCCTTTGGCTCAGGTCATGATCCCAGGGTCCTGAGATGGAGCCCCGCATTGGGGCCTCCCTGCTTAGCAGGGAGCCTGCTTCTCCCTCTCCCAATTCCCCTGCTTGTGTTCCCTCTCTTGCTGTGTCTCTGTCAAATAAATAGATAAAATCTTTAAAAGAAAAATAAAGTATTCTGGGGCGCCTGGGTGGCTCAGTCGTTAAGCGTCTGCCTTCAGCTCAGGTCATGGTCCTGGGGTTCTGGGATCGAGTCCCACATCGGGCTCCCTGCTCTGCAGAGAGCCTGTTCTCCCTCTCCCACTCCCCCTGCTTGTGTTCCCTCTCTCGCTGTGTCTCTCTCTGTCAAATAAATAAATAATTTTTAAAAAATAAAAAATAAAATAAAGTATTCTCTTTCTTCTAATGCTCTTTCTTACCTCATCATTATCAATCACTATTCCTTTCTCAAGTTTAACTGAGCTGGTTCCTGGAATGTTTGATTTGCCTTGTTGAAACCTAAAAAAGAAGCAGAATATCCAATTGTATTTTCTTACTCTGAGGCCTGGTCTTTGGCGTGTTCTCAATCTCCCTCAATGAAGTTTGGGAGCCTGACTTAGAAGAGCCCAATTTGGGGGATCACTAATTGAATATATACGTAGAGTAAAGAATAGGATTCATTATCCAGCCTGCATGTTGGGGGAAAATAAAACTTCAGTTTGAAAAGTATCCTTAAAGACCACCTACTATTTTGAATGCCTACCTGCCTACTCTTCTCTGCAGGGAAATGACTCTACCTTTGCCAATAACTGATTCCATGAGAGGGATATTATTAGTGGGAGTTCACAACTGAATACACTTCACAAATTTGCATGTCATCTTTATGTAGGTACCATGCTAATCTTCTATCATTCTAATTTTAGTATATATGCTGATGACATGAGCACAAATTTCCAATTCTTAATGACCATGCTTGGACTACTGGCTCCCTCTTGTACCTAACCATATCTAGGTTTCTCTATCTAGAACTAAGATGATAAAATCATCAATGGCAAATATCCTCATACTCTGTTCTTTCTCTTACTTTTTGAGCCCCTACCCAGATACCAGTTCCTTTTGGAGAAAAGAGGGAGACAGATGTTACAATATTTAGTAAGAAAGTATTTTAGATTCCTTGACTAATTCTACTAAACCCATTTAGTGCCTAAACATAGTGAAAGATGCTCATCCATAAGATTGGGTTAATGATTAAAAGAAATGGCCTGCTTCCTCCTTGGAGATAGTTCCTATTTAGGTATTCACCTAGCTTACATTAAAGTAGGAGCCTGGGACTACTTGAAGTAGACCTCTCTCCTCTAAAAAATGAGGGTGGCAGTGCAAGGACCAAACTAAGAAAAGTAGAAATAGCCAAGATATGTAGTTGGCAGGTCAACAGCTGTAGGGTGGTACAAATCATCCCGAATCCAGTATCAAGTCCCATCCAAGCATGGCTCACTTCCATCTGTTGCTGCCTACCAACTTCATCATTAACTCACGCCAGAGGTCTTAAAAAATAGTCTCAAGGGGATCAGGTGACACATTGGGGGTAGACCAAAATAAGTTCATCCCCAGTTAACATCTTAAAGTTGGTACCCTTTTGATGTGTCCTATTACCTTAAGCTATCTCATAATAATATACTATAATCTTTATTATAGCACTTTTCAAAAATGCTTCTTTATTATTTCAAAGAGAGCACAGGATCCCAGATACTCTTTTTTAAGGCCAATTTAAGGCATAGAGCTGTGGGAAAAATGTTCCTTCAGTCCAGCAGTGTCGACAAGGACAGTCTGGAGCTTTCCTTTTGATAATGCTACTCTAGTTGCTGCATGAAACACACACCAAGATCTGGGTTTTGGCCTGAGGACAGTCAGTCAATTAGAACATTTTTAATGAGAGTCTACTCTGAGACTAGACCTGTTCAAAGTGATATGGGCTCCCATCCAACTAACCAGGCCCGACCCTGCTTAGCTTCCGAGATCAGACGAGATTGGGCGCATTCAGGGTGGTATGGCCATAGTACAACATACGTTTGTATAAAATGGTATTCATAACTTAGTGGGGCAAACAAAACTACACACTTGGTATGTCCCTTTTGGCCCATTGCTGTTCACTGCTAAGTGGGCCAATCCAAGGTAAGTATTCACCCAGAGGCCAAATTCAATGCCTCCAAAGAGTCCACGTTCTGCAGGGGCTCAATTCAATCCATTCCTTCCTTAGTGCACACCATGTGCCCAGCCCCGTTCTTGATCCTGTGTGGGAGAAAGAGAAGACTGGTAGGTGTTGTTGTGAATGCAGAATATGCACTAGACATGATGACCTTTGTCCTCAAGAACTTAGGTGGTAAATGGTGGGGTGGAAGGGGTTGGGGGGGAGAGGAAGTGACCATTAAATTTGAAACAAGAATGGCAACTACATGCTAATATATTAGGTAAGTCATTTCATCTCTGGGGCCTTGTAAAAATGAAAAGAGTTAACCAAATGATTTAAAGATAATATTCTAATTCCTTTAGATAGTGGTAAGATTTCCCTACATTAAGACCTGAAATAAAATTGACTCACGGGTCAGTCATGGGAGAAAGTTGGAGAACAACGGTGCTTTCATTTATCTCCCCTTTCAATACAACCATGCTCCCATATGTTAGGCCTGTGAAGCTAGGGAAAGTGTGTGTATATGTGGATGTGGGGAGAGGGTGGCAAGGAATTGCTACATTTTTTTTATATATAGACAATTTAAAATGGAAGCTAAAAGTTGATGATGTACAAGCCACCATTTAGAGAAGAGAGGTCAGTGAGGCTTGGAGGGACATTTCCTAAAAGATGTGGAGCTTGAGCCATGACCCTGTAAGATGGTGTGTGAAGTCACCTACCTAGAAGGTATTTGTTGTTGTTGTTCTAGGTAGTAAGACATAGAAGTGGATATAGGTACGATGGGATCGAATTATGAGGGTCTTGGCAATTAAGTAGAACTTTGATAGACCTATCAGCCCAAGCTCCTATAAAGCCTGCGGGTTTGGAGGAAAGATTGTGTTAGTGTTGACAGTGCCAATAAGTGATTGTTTAAGGTTTATATCTGGTTTGATTGTCTAGACATAAACCCTAAAGACAATTGTCTAGAGTTTATGACTAGACTGAGCTAAACTCTGAAAATTCCCTCAAGGGGAGTAGATTAATGAGCTTTTCAGCCTTTTCTCACCTTTAGTTTACTGGAATCGTGAGTCCAATTCATGGGTATATTGAAACTACAATAAATAGAAGCCATCAAACTGGGAGGTACAAATCTTGGGCTACCTTTTTGCCACCCAGGGTGGAAAAAACAAAATCACACAAACACAAAAACCATATCCGAAGCAAAAAGAGAAAGATCTGGTGTACAATACCTTAAAGGACATCAGGAAACCCTATTTCATTGAGGAAAGGGAGATTCCTTGGCACCGAAACTTTCCATTTTGAAAGTGTCTTATTATTTTCTTGATTCTGGAGAAGACACAGGAATTTGTGATGAACGGGCAATCTAGAATGCTGGGGTGTTCTATGTTGGAGTCAGCACAAAGATAAACAAGATCTGCTCCAATTTGTTTTTCTAACCTATGACTTCCCTATACACACCCTGACATTGTCACCATATTTTTTTTTAAAGATTTTATTTATTTATTTGAGACAGAGAGAATGAGAGAGAGAGCATGAGAGGGGGAAGGGTCAGAGGGAGAAGCAGACTCCCTGCCGAGCAGGGAGCCCGATGCGGGACTCGATCCTGGGACTCCAGGATCATGACCTGAGCCGAAGGCAGTCGCTTAACCAACTGAGCCACCCAGGCGCCCCTGTCACCATATTTTAATCAACCTCTACTTTAACCAATGTTTTCACCCTATTCCTCAAATACAGTGCACTTTCTCTCTTATTCCCCATACTTAAAACCCTCTCCCCACCTCTTCAAACCATTTGAATCCTCTTCTTTCTTTATGTTACTACTGAGGTCTGTCCTCTTCAGAGAACACTTTCCAGATAATCCAATCCCAATTCTAGCCTGCAGGCGTGTGTGTGTGTGTGTGTGTGTGTACAATTCTATAGTAGCTTGTACATTCCTTCTGTGCAGATGCTGTTTGCTTCCTAGGCAGTAAACATCTTGAAAGTGATACGTGGGGGCACCTGGGTGGCTCAGTCAGTTAAGTGGCTGCCTTTGGCTCAGGTCATGATCCCGGGGTCCTGGGATCAAGTCCCACATCAGGTTCCTTGCTCAGCGGGGAGCCTGCTTCTCTCTCTGCCTGCCACTCACCCTGCTTGTGCTCTCTCTGACAAATAAATAAATAAAATCTTTAAAAAAAAAGTGATATGTGAATTTTATATACATTTGTTCCCCCCACAGTGCTTTGTATATAAGGGATTCAAAAATCAGCATTTGTTTATTTCAATATGTTTATTGGCCATTTATGATATGTTAAGCACCGGCTTAGGCAATGGGAACCAAACACAGATCAGATATAGACCTTGACTTCAAGGACCTCACAGTTTAGCCAGGAAGAGAGACAAAAAAAAAAAAGAGTTCAATGTAACAGATTGCAATGCCTATATCAGAGATTTGTTCAGATGCTGTCAGATCAAAGAGGAAGAGCACTAAACCCTGGGACATTTGGAACTAACATCTAAACTGAGCCTAGAAAGGTGAGTGTGAGTTAAACATGTAAAGAGAAGAGAAAATGGGCATTTGAGAAACAGGCAGCAACACAAGCAAAACCATGAGAATAGAACAAAGCATGGCTTGTATAGGGGAACTGCAAATAGCTTATGCCTAGAACATAAAATTTAACAGAAAGGTAGCAGGAGATGAAACTGGGGAGGAAGCCAGGGTCCAAATCCTAGAGTGTAGTCCCTGATAGAAGCTTGTAGGTTATTCTATGAGTAATAAAGAGCTATTGAGGGATTTTAAGTCAGGAGATATGTTAAACGACATATATTTTAGAAATATGAAAATGGTGGCAGTGTGAACCATAGATTAGAAAGACAGGCCTTTGAGAAGGCTATGGTACTAAGGAAGGAGTGAAAAATTGTTAAGAGTCACAAATTTGTGCCACTCACCTCTTGTCTCCTAGCCCTGGATGACTTATCCAAAGATGGCCAACTAGATTCTCTCTACTAGGAATCTGAGAGTTTGATAAAGACATAGAGAGATGGGGGCACCTGAGTGGCTCAGTGGGTTAAGTGTCTGCCTTCAGCTCAGGTCATGATCCCAGAGTCCTGGGATCGAGCCCCGCATAGGGCTCCCTGCTCAGCGGGGAGCCTGCTTCTCCCTCTCACACTCCCCCTGCTTGGGCTCTGTCTCTCTCTCTCTGTCAAATAAATAAATAAAATTAAAAAAAAAAGACACAGAGAGATAAGGATGATTATAGCTGAGTTGTCTTATGCAGAGTCCCAGGCAGAAGGGCTAAGCTCCACCCACTGAGGTCCCCAGAACTGCAGCAGATCCAGTCCTCCCTGAAGCATAGGACTTCAATTCTGTGAGCTTTCCCAATAGCTTTTCAAATATCCTCCCCCATCCTTTTTCTTCTGAAATTAGTCAGAGTTCATTTCTGTTGTTTGCAACAAAAACAATCACCTAAACCGATGTAGGCTCTAAAGCCAGCTAGCAGCACTGAAGAGGGATAAATGAGGGACATCTGAAAGATGTTAGGATGATACAGTAATAGGACTTGACCACAGGCTGCTGGATATAGTCACATTTTTAGCTTGAATCCTTGAGTGAATGGAGGTGCAATTTACTAAATTAGAAAATGAGGGAGGTAGAGTGGGTTTGGGGGGGATAAATGATGAGTTTTGGTTTGGGTTGGTTGAATATGAGGTACAGGTAGGGATTTTGTCTAATAAATGGCTTAAAATATGGGTCTGGAGCTCAAGAGAGCGGTTTGGGATAGAGTAACCCATTTGGGAGACAGCCTCAAGTTCATGTGCTAATGGAAACCGTGGGAGTAGATGCGATCAAGCAGGAGAAATGATGAGCTGAAAACACTAAGACACAGGACAGAGCCCTGGGCGACGCAAACACCAAAGCAAGAGCATCCTGAGCAGATGTACAGAGAACACTGAAAAGGAGTGGCCAGAGGTTGGAGGAGAACCAGGAAAAGATAGCCATGGAAATCTTGGAAAGAGACAGTACCATGAAAAAGGGAGAACCTCTACCTTACACCAGCATCTAAACTGCAACTTTTGAAGGCACAGGAAAGGATTTTTAAAACTCACAAAAGTTGCCAAAGCTTAATAAACAATCCAGTGCTGCTGATTATAAGGCAGATAAATCTAGATGGAGAAAGCCTACTAAGCTGGAGTTCATGGCAGAGCCGGGATTTGCTGGAACAAGCAGAGACTGGCTGAGAGAAGACAATGTGAACATGTCACACATTCTCCACTGATGGTCTTCTTTTTCAGACATAGGGGCTATATCAACCAAAACTCAGGTCAATTGTCCCTTTTTACAGGACCTAAGAGTGGGTCCCTCATCCTTTCACCTCCACAACTTTTCACAGCCAGATGGAGGCCTCAGAGACAGGGTAACAGCTGCGTAGTGAGGATGGGGTGCCAGGGTGACACAGTGCATCCTGGAAGATGGGACCTTAGGAGCAAAGAGCAGCAAGTGAGGACACCAGGCAGGGAAAAGCTCTTTGCGGAACCACTGTCTTCCTGTCCTCCTATTTTGAATTGGTAATAAAATAGAAACATCTACCCCTTTGAAAGTATTGCTATGGTAGTATCCACTCTTCTTTCCTTATACAATGAAAAAGTAGTGGCCTGGGCGCCTGGGTGGCTCAGTCGGTTAAGCAGCTGCCTTCAGCTCAGGTCATGATCTCGGGGTCCTGGGATGGAGCCCCACATTGGGCTCCCTGCTCAGCGGGGACCCTGCTTCTCCCTCTGCCCCCCCCCCCCCCCCCGCTCGCACTCCCTCTCCCTCTCTCTCAAATAAATAATTTTTTTTTAAGAAAAAGTAATAGCAGATAGGGCTGAGCAAGGGTAGCTTATCCCATTCCTGTCTCTTCCTTTTATAAACAGCCTGCTAACAACATGTGGTAAATAATCCGGGGAGGCTCTTCCTTTGTCAGGAGACGCCCACTGTTTATCAGTGACCAGGTATGTCTTTCCAGTTCACGGGGATGTATTAGGAAGCCAAATTTATATTCAGATGCCAGCCATAGGTCTCCAAACTAGCCTCTAGCAAACCAACCAACCAACAAGCAACAACAATAAAAAACCTCTGGTATTTTGAACTCATCTGATTCTTGCATGTTTTTATTAATTGCTTGTAGGAATTATTTATTAATTCAACGAACAATTTATTAATTGCCTGTAGGAATGTTTAGTAGCTCAAGTACTTCCACAGCCTGGCTGCAGCGAAGGCTGCGACTGCCACGTTAGTATTCCACATTGGTACAGACACCAGGAGATGGGGGGTGTCTGGGAGGGGGCTGGGGGGGGCCCAGAAACTTATCTCCTCACAAAAGCAAAAAGGAAAGCCTGCTAGAAACTAGAGACTGGGCAGAGTGTTTTGCCTGGCAACCCGTCTTCCATCCGTGGGCAGAGGGGGCCTGGGATTTATAAATTCATTCATCTCAGCTTTGACCAACACCAAATCTGAACAGAACTAGCATTATTCAGAGATGGATGAATGGAAAATGATATTCAGAGCTAATGAATTTTATGAGGAGGAGAATGTAGCAGCAGTAATAGCCACTCTGGCTTAAATAGGGAGCTAAGAAAGACTGCCAGAAATGGAGATATATAAGGAAGAGCTGGGAATTGGGAATCTGGGCATTCAAGGCCATGAAATTTTGTAGATCTATTTGTAGATCAATCTATTGATCTATCTATTTATTTATTTGACAGAGAGAGAGAGAGAGCACAAGTAGGCAGAGCGGCAGGCAGAGGAAGAGGGAGAAGCAGGCCTCCCGCTGAGCAGGGAGCCCAATGCGGGGCTCAATCCCAGGACCCTGGGATCATGACCTGAGCCAAAGGCAGACGCTTAACGACTGAGCCACCCAGGCGACCCTGTGTGTAGATCTATTAAAAATATACTACCCAAAGCAATCTACAGATTTAATGCAATCCCTATCAAAATACCAATAGTATTTTTTACAGAACTAGAAAAAATAATCCTAAAATCTGTATGGAACCGCAAAAGGCCCCAAATGGCTAAAGCAATCTTGAAAAAGAAAAACAGAGCTGGAGGTATCCCAATTCCAGATTACAAGTTATACTACAAAGCTGTAGTAATCTACACAGTGTGGTCCTGGCACAAAAATAGATCAGTGGAACAGGATAGAAAGCCCAGAAACAAACCCACGATTATATGGTCAATTAATCTTAGACAAAAGAGGCAAGAATTGTCTCTTCAACAAATGGTGCTGGGAAAACCGGACAGCTACATGCAAGAGAATGAAAAGGGACCACTTTCTTACACCATACCCAAAAATAAACTCAAAATGGATTAAAGACCTAAATGTGAGACCTGAAAGCATAAAAATCCTAGAAGAAAGCCCAGGCAATAATTTCTCTGACATCAGCCACAGTAACTTCTTTCTATATATGTCTCCTGAGGCAAGGGCAAGAGAAGCAAAAATAAACTATTGGGACTACATCAAAATATAAAGCCTCTGGGGGCGCCTGGGTGGCTCAGTTGGTTAAGCGACTGCCTTTGGCTCAGGTCATGATCCTGGAGTCCCTGGATGGAGTCCCTGGATCGAGTCCCGCATCGGGCTCCCTGCTCGGCAGGGGGTCTGCTTCTCCCTCTGACCCTCTTCCCTCTCAGGCTCTCTGTCTCTCATTCTCTCTCTCTCAAATAAATAAATAAAATCTTAAAAAAAAATATAAAGCCTCTGCACAGCAAAGGAAACAATCAACAAAACTAAAAGACTACCTAATGGGAGAAGATATTTGCAAATGACATATGGGATAAAGGGTTAGTATCCAAAATATATAAAGAACTGATACAACTCAACACCCCAAAACCAAATAATCCAGTTAAAAATGGGCAGAAGGCATTTCTCCAAAGAAGACATCCAGATAGCCAAAAGACCCATGAAAAGATGCTCAACATCACTCATCACCAGGAAAATGTAAATCAAAACTACAATGAGATATCACCTCACACCTGTTGGAATGGCTAATATCAAAAACACAAGAAACAACAAGCAGTGGTGAGGATGTGAAAAAAAAGGAACCCTCATGCACTGTTGGTGGGAATACAAACTGGTGCAGCCGCTGTGGAAAACAGTTTGGAGGTTCCTCAAAAAATTAAAAATAGAACCTCCCTATGACTCAGTAATTGCACTACTGGATATTTACCCAAAGAACACAAAAACACTAATTCAAAAGGATATATGCACCCCTATGTTTACTGCAGCATTATTTACAATAGCCAAATTATGGAAGCAGCCAAATGTCCATCAACTGATGAATGGATAAAGAAGAGGTGGTATACATATACAATGGAATATTATTCAGCCATTAAAAAAATGAAATCTCACCATTTGCAACAACATGGATGGAGCTAGAGAATGTAATGCTAAGCAAAATAAGTCAGTCAGAGAAAGACAGATATCATATGATTGCGCTTATATGTGGAATTTAAGAAACAAAACAAATGAACAAAGGGGGGAAAAAAAAGAAACAAACCAAGAAACAGATTCTTAACTATAGAGAAAAAACTGAGGGTTACCAGAGGGAAGGTGGGGGGGGATGGGTAAAACAGGTGATGGGGATTAAAGGGTACACTTACCATGATGGGCTCTGAATAATGTATAGAATTGTTGAATCACTATATTGTATACCTGAAACTAATATAATGTTGTATGTTAACAATACTGGAATTTAAAAGCTTTTTAAAAATATGGGGATATCTACTCACAAGAGAGAGTAGAAGCTGTCTCTCTATTTTGAGTAGTTTTTTTTTTTTTAAGATTTACTCATTTATTTATTTGAGAGAGAGAGAGTGAGCAAGAGAGAAGGAGCAGAGGGAGAGGGAGAAGCAGGCTCCCCGCCAAGCAGGGAGCCCAACGTGGGCTCCATCCCAGGACTCCAGGATCATGATCTGAGCCAAAGGCAGAGGAAGACACTTAATCGACTGAGCCACCCAGGCGCCCTCTATGCAGAACTTTCTTTTCTTTCTTTCTTTCTTTTTTTTAAGATTTTATTTATTCATTTGACAGAGAGAGAGCACAAGCAAGGAGAGCAACAGGTAGAGGGAGAGGGAGAAGCAGGCTCTCCGCCAAGCAGGGAGCCCAACATGGGCTCCATCCCAGGACCCCAGGATCATGACCTGAGCTGAAGGCAGACACTTCACTGACTGAGCCCAGGCACCCCAAACTTACGTGGAACTTTCATTCAATTTAGCACTGGAGTGTCAGGGATATAAGGAGCACAGAAGAAACAACAAAGGGAAAAAAATTGAGAGCTATACATATACAAGATAGACAGTAAGAGATAGAAGGTGGTCTCAGGAAAAGTTCTGTGACTGGAGATGCATTTGAGTTCTGATAAAAGAAAGAGGTCCCTGGGACCCTGATTTCTCTCAGTAATTTAGGTATCAATAAATGGTATCTGTTGGGGACGCCTGGGTGGCTCAGTCGGTTAAGCGGCTGCCTTCGGCCCAGGTCATGATCCCAGGGTCCCGGGATCGAGTCCCACATCAGGCTCCTTGCTCAGCAGGGAGCCTGCTTCTCCCTCTCTCTCCCTCTGCTTGTGCTCTCTCTGTCAAATAAATAAAATCTTAAAAAATAGTAATAAATGGTATCTGTTGCCTCAGACTCGTATTTATTCATTTATTTGTTTATTGAGCAGATATTTATTGAACACCTGCTATGTGCCAGGGTCTATTCTAGTTTCTGAGGATATAGTAGTGAACAAAACAGACAAGAGTCCCTGTCCTCTGGGGGCTTACATTCGTGTTGGGAGCTATATGTAATTGTGGTTTATACCTGCTCTGGGAAGTCTAACAGGCATCCCAGACTTGATAGGTTCAAAATGAGTCTTGATTCTCCCTCCCCTTCAAAAACTCATTTCTGCCTCAGTCTTTCCTATCTCAGTAAATGGCATTGCCATTCATTCTGTCGTTTAGGCAAAAAACTTTTGAAGTTATCCTGATTTCCTCTCGTTCCCTCAGTGACACACACACAATCTACCCATCCTCAAATCCTGTATGATTCCATCTTCCACATATATTCCAAATCTGAATGCTTTTCAACCACCCTGATCCAAGCTCTGATCCCGTTCACTTTGGGCTGCCTAAACATAACTGAAGCTTTCTTGGAGATGAGTCTTCTTCGTGGAAGAGGGAATAAAAGAGAAGTAATGTTCGGGAGTGAACAACACATCAGGCAGAGATTAGACTGCACATCAGCAGCTCTGATCAGCTCCATTTCCCTTAGGAAATCCTAGGCATTTTATAAGAAAGACTTCAGAATGATCTTTCTCAGGCCCTTAGGAAGCATCCATGAGCTACGGCCTAAGTATTCCATTTCCCTGAGTTTGCAAGCTGGGCCTGCTTCACTTATGTCCTCGTGAACACTTAGTTAATCCCAGAGACAGTGAAAAAGACACACAGGAGAAGAGGAAAGAAAGAAGCAAATGTATTTCTGTAGATAGATCTTTTTTTTTTTTTAAGATTTTATTTATTTATTTGAGAGAGAGAGAGCATGAGCAGGGGGAGGGGCAGAGGGAGAGAGACAAGCAGACTCCCCGCTGAGCAGGGAGCCCGATGTGATGTGGGGCTCAATCCCAGGACCCCAAGATCATGACCCAAGCTGAGGGCAAATGCTTAACCAACTGAAGGGCCCAGGTGCTCCTATAGATAGATCTTTTAAATGTAAAAAAAAGATCACAGAAATTTCCACTTAAAAACTTCCTATTACACTTAAAATAAAATCCAAACTTCTTGCCAACAAGACTCTGTGATTCTCCCTGCCCCTCCCAAACTTCATCTCCTGCTAGTCTCTTCATCATGTCAACGACTCTCCCCATCTTGGACTTATTGCTATTCTTTGAACATGTTAAGTCTTTCCCTTTCAGGGCTTCTGTTAATTCCATTCTCTGGAACACTCTTCCTCATGAACTTCCTATGACTTTCTTCCTCACTGCATTCATTTTTCTAGGCTAGTGTTCCCTTAGAGGAGAGACCTTGGTTAACCACACCAAATAGGTACTCACTCCCAGTCATATTCTATCTCTTCATTATTCTTCAAAGCCCTTATATTTATCTGAATGTATATACTTGTTCATTTATTATCCATCTCCTTCATGAGAATGTATGCTCCAATGTGGCAAGAATTTTGCATGCTTGGTTCACTACTGTATCCCTAGTGCCTGGAAGAGCAATACTTGGTACACAGTAGACACTCAGCAACTATTTGTTGACTGAAAAAGTGACTGACTCAACTGAAAAGTTCCACGTAGACTATGTGATATTTTGGGGTTTAATTTATAAACATTGCTTGTGGTACTCGACAGCCATCCCAAACTTTCTTCCTTCTAATCTTGTTTTAAAGAAGAAATACTAGGGACGCCTGGGTGGCTCAGTCAGTTAAGCGTCTGCCTTTGGCTCGGGTCATGATCCCGGGGTCCTGGAACAAGTCCCTTATCAGGCTCCCTGCTCAGTGGAGAGCCTGCTTCTCCCTCTCCTTCTGCCCTCCTCCCCCCCCAACCCCCCTCGCCCTGCTCATTCGCACTCTTGCTCTCTCTCTCAAATAAATAAATAAAATCTTAAAAAAGTAAAGAAAGAAAGAAGAAATACTAGGTGCAAGGAAATATCGGGGTGGAACCTGAATCAAGAGATTTATAAGGCGTCTCCACAGCCTCTCTGAGGGATTTCCTTACCTACCCATGCTCTGCTCTGTGTGCTCAGTTTGGCCTTGATATATCCATTAGTTATGACCCAATTGCATTATGAAGACCGTAGCAGTATCGAGATGACTAGATAAGAGGAAGAGGCTCCTGCTTACAAGAATACAATAATACCGTCTCAAAGGCTGAACATTCACTCCAGGGAGCCTGCCTCTGCTATGTCTCCATTTAGGAGTCAAGCTGGACCAGAAATGATGGAAGGGTCCTGATCAGCAGGTAGGGCAAACCTACTGGGTGTTTCAGATAAAGAGAGAACTATGTCTTGAGAATGTTAGCTTTAGAAATGACAGAAGGCCACCCCGGACCTATCAGCAGATGAATGAAGAAAGGAGGAGGAGGACAGATCTGGAATGTCCAAGCTGGTCTTCAATAAAAGAAAAGAAGAATGTTCCTTTGATTTTATAGCTGGACCTAACTGCTTTTACATTTAGGGACTAGGCTAGGGAAGGGTTGGGAGGTGTTTTTGATGGTAGATCTGGGAAAATGACTAGGTCCCAGAGAGATTTAACGTGAGAGGAAAGGAATGGTATTTGGGAACAATTTGGAATTACACCCCAAGAGGGAGCCTAGATACAGGAAATTATTGAAAGTCGCCCTCTGATGGTGACAGCTAGAAAGTCCTTAATAAGAAGAATGGGGGCGGGGGTGGGGTGGGGAGAAGGGTACTTCACTTTGGTGATTCCTGGAAATAAAAGCTTTGGGAAAGAATAGTTCAGGAATCCATTAGCAGATACAGAGGAATTTTGAGTTTTTAGGACCAGTTTAAATATGAGCCAAGGTACTGACTTGGAGTTGAGGGAAACAATATAGCTAAATAGGTATTGGAAAGCTGATCAAATTAGTAGCTATTACATTATTACATGTAGTTTGGGTGTTCAAATTCCTAATTGGGGATGTGAAAAAATAGCCTCTAAATCGTGACTAAAACAATGTCTGAGCTTTATATAATTGGATCTGCAAGGAGTTCAGTCTATTTCCCCAGTGCCTGCCCTCCTTAGCCTTTATAAATGTCCACACATCTTTGAGTCGTTTCTAATATGCTGGAGATTGGGATAAGGGGTAGTCCTCCCTTCTTCTCTCTTACTGCATAGGCTTAGGCAGCTACTCAACACATACAGACTTTAATGTTTGCCTGAAACTTCACCCTGGAGATGATCCATTTGACAAGTTGCTAGAGTTAGCCCAGAGATACCCTCAGGAAATCTAGATTCTGTGTTGGTCCATAAGCACTTTTGGAAATTCTCCTGAGAAGTTTCATAACGAGATTTATAAAAAGGAAAAAAAAAAAACTATGCACATGCACTATATCAGATTAAAACCTTAACCCAATCAAAACCTCAATTATATATTAATTGGAAATATCTACACACAGAAGGGAAATACATTATCCTGTCAAAAGCTGTTTGGTCAGTGATACTTCAAGTCACACAATTAAAACATCTAGGGGTCCCTGACTGACTTAGTTTGTGGAGCATGCGACTCTTGATCTGAGGTTGTGAGCTCTAGCCCCACATTAGGTGTAGAGATTACTAATAAACTTAAAAAAAGATAAACATCTAATGACACTACTTTTTTAAATATTTGGAAAACCTCGTATACCTTTTTATGACCTAATTTAGTGAGTCTAACATGTTCCTTAGGGAAAAATACAGTATCTAATTTCCCAGAAGGGCTTAATAGTAGATTAGATACTAACGAAGAAAATATTAGTAAATCTGATGACATAATAAAAGACACTATCCAAACTGAAGCATATAAAGAAAAATGGCTGAGAAAAATGAATAAAGCCTCAGTGACCTGTAGGACAATATCAAATAGTCTAACCATGTGTAATTGGAGGCCCTGGTAAGGAGAGGGAGGGTATCTGAAGAGATAATGGCCAGAAAGTTTCCAAATTTGGAGAAAAATAATAATCTGTGGATTCAAGAGACTACAAATGCAAAGCAGGATAAATAAAAACAAAGTAAAACTGAGGCATATTATGCTCAAATTTCTGGAGACCAGGGATGCCTGGCTGGCTTAGTTTGTAGAGCAAGCAATTTTTGATCTTGGGGTTGTGAGTTTGAGCCCCACCACTGGGTGTAGAGATTACCTAAAATCTTAAAAAAAAAAAGGGATTCGCCAGTGGCACCTGGGTGGCTAAGTTGGTTAAGTGTCTGCCTTTGGCTCGGGTCATGATCTCAGGGTCCTGGGATCCAGCCCACATCAGGGGCTCCATCTTCTCCCTCTCCCTCTGCCTGCCGCTCCCCCTGTTTGTACTCTCTCTCAAATAAAAAAAAAATCTTTTAAAATAAAATTAAAAATAAAATTTAAAAAAGGGATGTCTGGGTGACTCAGTCGGTTAAGTGTCTGCCTTCAGCTCAGGTTATAATCCCAGGGTCCTAGGATTGAGTCCCACATCGAGCTCCTTGCTCAGCGGGAGCCTGCTTCTCCCTCTGCCTGCCACTCCCCCTGCTTGTGCTCTCACTCTCTGACAAATAAATAAATAAAATCTTTTTTATTTTATTTTTTTTATTTATTTATTTTTTTTTTTAAATTTTTATTTATTTATTTGACAGAGAGAGACACAGCGAGAGCGGGAACACAAGCAGGGGGAGTGGGAGAGGGAGAAGCAGGCTTCCCGCTGAGCAGGGAGCCCGACGTGGGACTCGATCCCAGGACCTTGGGATCATGACCTGAGCCGAAGGCAGTCGCTTAACCAACTGAGCCACCCAGGTGCCCCAAATAAAATCTTTTTTAAAAAAATCTTTAAAAAAGGTTAAAAATTATCTGAAAACCAGTGACAAAGGAAATGGGGCAAAATGTACACAATTGTTTAATCTAGGTTAAGGGCAGATACTATTCTTGCAAATTTTCTCTAAGTTTTAAATTCTATTAAATTGAATAGTTACCAAGAAAACAAGATGGAACCAAAATACTGGTCAAGAGTAGGGAAAATAGTAGGGGAAGTTCAGACGTGAACAGTCTTCCAAATGCTGTTTGGGAGGATAACATATTTCTTCACTTTGTAAGAACTGCATGTTGAAATTTTAAGAATTACTAAAAGAATATACAGATATATCCCACAATATTCTTGTTTGTTAATATTGTAAATGCTTCCTTGCTTTTAAATGCCAATTTTATAAAAGTATATCTCTCAATACAAATGTCTTCCATTGTTTATCTAAGAAAAATTCATATTCATGTCCACAAAACTCAATATTACTTTGAAAATATGTATTTTAAAAATATGCAAGTAATAATTTGATTTGCATTCCAAATACAGTTAGCAGAATGTTGAAATCATACGTAGTCATTTTATAAAGCACAAGTATTGACAAAGGAACATGCATTTCAGATGTCACTGGTGTTGAGAGACCAAATTATTGCATCAAATCAACTGTTTAGCAATTATCTCGGTTCTGATCAGAAAGCATTTGCAAAGCATTTTTCTTCCTAACACGATGATTTTTCTTCCTAAATGATAGGTAGGCATTTTAGTCATGTTTTAAGAACTTGATCAGGATATTTTTGTTGACATAAAACCCATTATAATATTTTCATTTAAAATTATAAAAAATACACTCCTGCTTAACATTTTAAGATAGAACATCTGGTGTGCAGGAAAGGATTATTGACTCAAGTAGGATATACCAAAGAAGAAACTGAAAATTTTTAAGTAAATAGGAGGAAATAAAGAAAAATTGATGCAATATAATTCAAGAAAGGGAAAAGAATAAAAGCAGAGGCAAAAACATGGTAAATTGAAAACATGAAGTTAAATATTAGAAATAAGCCCAAATAAATTAATATTCAATAATAAATATAAATGGATTAAGCTCACCTATGGGAGAGAGATTCTCAGGTTGGATTTTAAAAATCCAGCATGTACACTGTTTACTTAGACACTTCTGAAATATAAAAATACAGAATGGCTGAAAACAAAGGACTGTAGCGCATGGAGAGACTGTCTTGCTCATACTTTTTCCTATTTTTAAATCTCCTCTACTTCTACCTACTTTGCCTCCTGTACCATCATATCTCTATATTACAGGTAATGTCTAAGAGGTTCCCCTGCAAAATAGATCCACTAACAGAAGCTTAGTGATACCCAGGTGAATTTAGGTAGGTGTTGGGTTATCTTGGCTAGGATTAAAAAAAAAAAAATACTAGAAGGTTTCATCTGACAGGCCGGCAAAATACCTTCACCATCTTGCTGCAAGTGTGTCTATTTTGCTGGGACTGGATCCTACCAACTTCATTTTTCAGATCCCCTTGCTAGCTTGCTTCTGGTTAGGTTCTGCCAGCTGGTGCCACATTTAGGAATTGGAAAGTAGAGGAGGGAAGAAGTTTCCAGTTTCCAATTTGAGCCTGCATACCCTTCAGCTCCAGCCTCCAGCTTTTTCAAGAATTCCCAGCAATAGCCTCACTATGCTCTGTCAGGATATAAGTAACAGCCAAGCCCACCATACTCTTATCCATTTGGCCATATTCCCTTTAAGTGGGCTGGGCAGTCTGTGCACTAGCAGCGAAGTATCCTCTTCTCTAGGTTCTGGTAATATCACATCTTCCATTTTGTTCTTCTAGCTCTAGCAAGGATAACTTCTTCCTAGAGATATTAATCTCTGAATTACCTCAACCTCTCTTTGTTTTTGCTTGTTCCGTGTTCCAACAACTGTGTAACCATTTACCTCTATTAAATACCCTTCATTTGAAATATCAAGCATGGTTTCCACTTTTCTGACTGGACCCAGACTGATACAAGAATTTTGATCCTTCCACCATCCAAAAGAATAGTATGCTTGTCCAGGAAGTATCCGAAAAGCCTTGTTAAAATTCATGTATGCCAGGGGGTGCCTGGGTGGCTCAGTCGGTTAAGTGTCTGCCTTCGCCTCAGGTCATGATCCCAGGGTCCTGGGATCGAGCCCCGCATCGGGCTCCCTGCTCGGAGAGCCTGCTTCTCCCTCTGCCTCCCCCACCCTCCGCTCGTACGCTCTCTCACTAGCTCTCTCACTATTGCTCTATCTCAAAACAAAACAAAACAAAACAAAGCAAAACAAAACAAACCAACCTTAAAATTCACGTATGCCAGGAAGTGGGAAATATGAGGACTTTTACAGCAACGTATCTTGTAAGGGGTCCAGTTTTGGGGTATGTGAGGATGTCTCCTTCCAAGTAAAGGACCAATCTGCCTTAACCCTAAGAAAAAGGCACAGAACTTGGAGGCAACAAATGACACATTTGGGTGTGTTGTGTCGACAAATTCAACAGGTGACTCTTGGAAAACTGTCGAATTTGAGTGGAGCCCAAAGCAAGAAGTTCAGTCTGCAGTTCAGACTGCAAACAAGAAGTTCTGTCACTTGGCTTTTATGATTCAGTGATCCAATGATGCTAAAAGGTCAGGATGATGAAAGGAGCTTGTGTGGAGCCTTGGTAATGGGATCACATTAGTGACTCCCAGGGAAAAAAGCCATGTCCTTGTGGACATGTCCAAGTCACTATTCTTCTTATGAACCCACGTTATAATTTCTTTGGGATATATATCCGAAACTAAAAATGCTGGATCATATGATATGCATATGTTTGTCTAATGTAATTTGTCCAAGAAATACTAGATTGCTCTCCCTAATTGCTTATTCAGTCTGTTTTCCCACCAGCAGTCCTGGAGGTTCCTGCCGTCTTGTATCTTGCTGCAGACACTATTCTTGTTATGCCCAGAAACTTATGGATCCCTTTTTCTGCCTCTGTGGGCTCATCTCCCAGTTTCTGTGTGATTTGCTTCTAGCCAGTCCTAAAACCTCCTTTAGAGGATTGCCCTTGGGCTGTTGGAACCACTTAGACCAGAGAACAGAAGTGCCTGGGGTTTATGTCACCCCCGGGCCTCCTGTAGGCAATGGGTGGCTGCAGTAGTAAGTATTAAAGCCCAGGGGTGCCTGGGTGGCTCAGTCAGTTAAGCACCTGCCATCAGTTCAGGTCACTATTCCAGGGTCCAGGGATTGAGTCTGTGCCAGGCTTCCTGCTCAGCAGTGAGTGCTTCTCCCTCCCCCTCTGCCTCTCCCCATGACCCGTGCTCTCCCTCTCTCTCTCTTTCATATGAATAAATTCTTTAAAAAAAAATAAAGTAGGCTAGTCTAGGTTATGATGTTTGGTAGGTTATGTGTATTAAGTGCATTTTTGACTTATCAATATTTTCAACTTATAATGGGTTTAACTCCATCATAAGTCAAGGAAGATCTGTCCATCCCTGTTTGGTTTCTTCCATTTTTCTGTCCTCTCTTCCCCTTTACCAGTTTATCTTGGGATGACTTCCTTAATAAGTCACTTGCAAATGAATCCACATCTCAAGATCTACTTCTGCAGAACATGATCTAAGACACATCCTCCCATGCACACTTAGTATCATTCAACTTTCTAATTTTTTTCTAATAGACGTAAATTAATATCTTACTGTTGTTTTAACTTGCATTTTCCTGATTATTAGTGAGTGAGCATTTCTTCAACTTTATCAACTTTTGGTTTCTTCTGCCATGCTGATTTATATCTTTGCCCATTGTTTTATTGGGGTTGCTATCTATTTCTTATAAATTTGCAAGATTTTTTTGGTATATTCTAGATATCAATTTTGAAGAGTACAAGTAATCTTTAATTCTATTATCTATTAATTTTTTTCCCCTGGATAGAAGGTGTTTTTTTTTTTAGTACCTCCACCAAGACTTTTTAAATTAACCATTTTAAAGTGAACAATTCAGTGACATGTAGATCATTCACAATGCTGTGCAACCACCATTTCTATCTAGTTCCAAAACATTTCCATCACCCCATAGTAAAACCCCTTATGCATTAAGCAGTTTCTCTCTGTCCTTCCAACCCTCAAGGCCCTGGCAATCAGCAATCTGTTCTATCTATGGATTTTTCTATCCTGAATATTTCATATAAATGGAATGATACAATGTGTAACTTTCTGTTTCTGGCTTCTTTCACTTAGCATAATGGAGTTAGTTTAAACGTGAAGTTCATTCGTGTTATAGCATATATCGCTACTTCATTCTTTTTATGGCTCAGTAATATTCCATTTTATGGGTATACCACAATTTGTTTACCCATTCTTCCACTAATGGACATTTGTGCTGTTTCCACCTTTTGGCTATTATGAAGAAAGCTGCTATGAACATGCATATACATGCACTTTTTTGAGCACTTGTTTTTACTTCTTTAGGGTATATACCTCAGAGGGGAATTGCAGGGTCTTATGGTAATACTATGCTTAACTTTTTGAAGAACTATCAAGCCGTTTTCCATAGTGGTTGAACCATTTTACATTCCCACCAGCAATGTATGAGCATTTCAATTTCTCCACATCCTTGCCAATATTTATTATTTTTTCATTTTTAAAAATTGTAGCCATTCTAGTGGGTATGAAGTGTTACCTCATTGTGGTTTTGGGAAGCTTTAAATTTGATGTAATCAAATTCATCAATGTTTTGTCTTATGGTTTGTGTTTTCTAAGTTTTGTTTAAAAATATGCCCCTGCTCCTAGGATATAAAGATATTCTCTGAATTTTTTTTTCTATGACTTTTCTCCCTACATTTCGGTCTTTAACCCATCTAGAATCCTCTTTTGTATTTGATGTTAGGTAACAATCCAGTTTGTATTTCTCAATATAGTGATGATGTTAGGTGATAATTTGGTTTATATTGCTCCACAGAGTGAACCACTTTGCTCAACATCATCTACAAATACATATATCAATACAAAGAAACATACATACATACGTACATATATACATACATCTTCATCTCTCCATGGATTTTTGGTGCCTCGCTTAGTATATGTTAAATTCTGATGTATAAGCGGTTGTCTCTAAATTCTCTGTTCTATTCTAGTGGTCTATTTGTTTGTTCTTGAGGCAAAACTAGCTCATATCAGGTATTAAGAGCCAATATTCTGTTAATAGCAGGTAGGGCTAAATCCACCTCCACACTCATTTTTTTTTTAAAGATTTAATGTTTTTAAAATTGACTTTTATTCATTTTTAAGAATCAGGTTATTATCTTCCTCAGAATGTCCAACTGGAATTTTGGGTTGGATTGGTTAAAATTATAGATTAATTTAGGGAAACATTATTATAACATAAAGTTGTGCCATACCAAAGTACGAAATTTTATCTATAGATCCTCTTTATATCCTTTATTAGTTTTTTCAGAAATAAGTTATTATACTACCAAGTTGTACCATTTGAGAAGATCAAATTCTGTTTATTTAGATTTTCTTTATACCCTTTTATTTAAAAGTTTTCTTCATAAAAATCTTATGTACATTGGATTAAATACAGTCCTAGTTACTTCATAGTTTTGTTGCTACTGTGAATAGTATTTTATTTTTGTTACATTTTCTAGGTGGCTATTATTGCTTTAGAGAAATTAGTTCTAATGGTTGTTGATTCTGCTGTTTTTTTCTAGGTCAATGATCATATCACCTGCAGATAGTGGCAGTTTTATCTCTTTCCTTTTAGTCACTTATATCTTTTTATTTCCTTTTAAAGTTGGCCAGGACCTTGAGTAAATAATAGTAGAGATGGGGCATCTTAATCTTGCTCCTGATCTAAAGTTTCTCCATTAATCATGTTTGCTATTGATTTTTGACATACAAACTTTATCAAGGTGAAGAATTTCCTTCTATTTCTAGTTTTCTGAAAGTTTTATTTCCATCATAAATATATGTTTATCAAAAATCAAATGTTTTTGCTGCCTATTAGGGTAAGATATTTTCCTGCATTTTTCCCTCTAGTATATTGACGTGAATTTTATTGATAGATTTTCTTATTCAGACTCATACCTCAGTTTCTAAGGCAAATTTTAATTGATCAAGATTGAAGGATTGGTGACAATGAGATTTAGGAAAAAGGTCCATCTTTCCTCTTCTTCCCTGTATAACAAGTTTCCTTGAAAGTTTTGTATATACTTACTACCTCCAATATTTCTCCTCCCATTTTCCTTGATCCCACTTCAAACTGCTATACAACCCAACACTATACCAAAACTGCTCTTACAAACGTCACTTGCATTGCTTCTTCCAACAGTAATTTTAGGTCAAATCTTTAAACCCTCAGCATTTGTCATAGCGGATCAAACCCTCCTTGGTTTCCAGGCACTACGCTGTCAAAAGCATATTAAAATCCAGACTCATATATCCACCTATCACCTTCACATTTCCAGTAACCCAAAACCTTTGGCATCAACCTCCTCCCTTTCTCTCCCATCTACATCCAATCCTTCAGCAAATCCTCTCACCTTTACCATTCACTAACCCTGCTACCATCATGGTCTAAGGTGCCATTGTCTCTTGAAAGGATTATTGCAATATCCTCCTAGCTGGTGTCCTTCTCTTAATCTCAATCCTCCTTGCCATGTCTATCTCAACACAGCAGCCAGAATGATGACGTAAGCACATGTCAGATCATGCTGCCTCTCGGTTCCAAACCCTCTGATGGTTTCCTGTCTCATTTGGAGTAAAAGCCAAATTTCTGTCAATGTCCTATGAAGCCTTACATGGAGTAGCCTCCACCTTGTCTCTTCCACTCCTTTACTTCTCTGATATTATCTCTTAATAGTGTTCTTCCTGCTCAGTCCACCTCACCCACCAGCCTTCTCTGTGTTCCTCAAATACTCCAGGTATACTCACATCACAGAGCCTTTCCACGTGCTATTCCCTATGGATGGTTTGCTTTTCCCAGTTATCTACAGGCCCCCTTCCTGACCTCCTTCAGGTTTTCCCCCAAAGTCTTCTCTGTCATCTTATTTAAGATGCTGATAATATTCCTCAGCCAATATTTTCTACATCCCTTCCTGCTTTATTTTTTTAATGTAACTCATGAATATATAATATGCTATATATTTTATGTATGTACTTTATTTTATGAGCTGCATGAGGTTAAAAGATTTTGCCTCTTTTTTTGACTGCTCAGTCCCCAACATCTAGAATAGTGTCTGGCACATAGTAGGTGCACGTGATAAATAAGTTTTAAAGAAATATGTGCTGGATATCTCCTGTGTGCCTCTTTAGACTTACACTTCAGTTGTTTCCACCTCCCTGCCCATTTCCTGCTCTCCGTCCTGGGAGGCTGACCTGTTTCTTGTGCATCCTTTGTCCTCCGGCTTCTGGTTGGGTTTGGTAAATAGGAACTCCAGCAGGAAATGAGAGGGTCAGATTGAAGTCAGATGATATACTCCCTTGGCTCTCTCCCTATTGGGTTGTCTCAAATGAACGTCACAGCTTTCCTCTAGGTGGCCCTCTCTACATGATGTTATCCTTCTGGGTCTTTCTTTTCCCCACTCTGCTTTTTGGGTCTAGGTGTGGTAACAGCACTAGGGTACTATGCTCTCCTTTGTGCTACATGCCGCCTATATCTTTGTAAATAACTCTCTTTACCTCCTTGAAATATCTTAATTTTCATGTGCCATTTGTTTCTGCTGGGAGCCTGAATGTTAATGAATGAATGAACTGCTCAGAATGAACCCAGAGTGTAAGAATATCTGTGTTCCCTGTGGCTGCTCACTGAAAGGCTCCTACTGCAGAAAAGGCTAAATTGTCAGGTAAATAGAATGACCTGTCCTATAAATGTCAATCGGACTCCTCCAACACTGAGAGCTTGTTTCATGGGCTCATGAACGAGGTGAAATAGTGGAAGATTTGGAGTTTATACATAGGCTCAATAACATAGATTTTTTTTTTTTTCTGTCTCAAGTCATTATTAACGTGCGAGTAACAACAATCCCTGAACCCTCACAGTCAGGTGAATGGTAGCAGATGAGTTAACCGAATCCCTTCAATTATGAATGGAACTGCTTTTTCCCCACCCTGGGAATAAACAGTTACTCTGGATATGAATTGGTTTTCCTTGCCCTTTCTCTCCCGTGAGCAGCATTTTTGGACTCAGTGTTCATTCACTAACCCAGTATTTCATATAACTTTGTTTTGGACCAAAAAAAATCACTCTTTCATAAAAGAAGTAGAGCAAAAGGTTGATTATGCCCATGAGATCCACTGGTTTTGCCACGTGGTACATCATCTAGAAGTTGCTGGGTAGAAAGGCTTTTGAAGACACAGTTTTGGTGTCAGCTGGGAGACAACACTTGCAGGATCAGGTTGCTTGATGGGGCATGTGTTTTGAACCAAGACTCTATATGGGGCTGATTCTTCCAACATCAGAGTAAACGTCAGAGTACACAGGTCCAGGTAAGTGCTGGAGTGGGATTCTTATATCATTTGCAAAGGTTTTTTCCCCCTTCTTCAGTGCTTTGGGCTTTGCTTGTTTAAAGCTCCTAATACCAAAGGAAGAGATGTTTCCATCAGGAAATCCACAATGGCCCTACTGAATTAGAAGCTGAGACTACCTCCTGACCATTTGGGGCTCCTCATGCCACTTGAAAATTAGATTAAAAAGGAGTTTATGATGTTGGTTGGTATGCATTTGATCCTTGATAAAGCTGCTCCTGTACTAAGAAGGCAAAAAAATGGAAAGAGGAGTATGGGTAGAATCTAAGGGTCTTAGGAGGGGGGTACATAAGTGTCTGGATGTCTAATGTAACTGTCTTAGAGAAAAATCTCAACTCTTGAGTATAAGATGGAAAATTTTCCCTAGTGACTGCTAGTAATTGTTCTTTTGAAACTTCTTTTCCAGTCGATTCCTAGCAATTCATCTACCAGAACTGTCATTTTCAGTTTTGTTTTTTTTTTTAAGATGTTATTTATGTAAGAGAGAGAGAGAGATATAGCAAGAGAGAGCACAGGCAGGGAGACGAGGGAGAAGCAGGCTCCCCGCTGAGCAGGGAGCCCAATGTGGGGCTAGATCCCAGGACCCCGGGATCATGATCTGAGCCAAAGGCAGACACCTAACCAACTGAGCCACCCAGGTGCCCCTCATTTTCAGTTCTTATGACTCCTTGCTGTTCATCCCACAACTTAAATCTTAACATGATTTTCAGGTCTTCCCTAAACCCCTTATTCGCCCTAGTTTCCAGTGCCTTAGAGTGGAGGGAAGCAGTCTGGCTCTCACCCCTCTCTGTCTGGCATATGGCCCCCTGATGACAGGAAGAGCAGAGGTAGAAACCTTACTTTGGGTTGCTCAGGAAGAGATGGTCTATGTCTCTCTTTGGCTATTGCCTATGGACTCAGTGCTGACAAGGTGGTAGCTTCCACAGGCTCCACTGAGAGCAGACTCACTCTCAAGCTCTCCCCCTGGCTACCTACCAGCTGGGGTCCTCGCATCACATTCTTTTTATGTGGTGCATCTTTGCCTTGCTGTGGCAGCCCAGCAAGACTGCCCCCAATCTCATCTACCCTCTGCAGCTAACTTTCAGGCTCGCAGGCATTTGGAGGATACATGCGCAGTTCCTTTCTGGAACTGAGAACTTGGTGAGGGAGCAGTCCTGGCTTCCTATCTTCCTTGTTAGCCTTCCCATACCATCTCCCCTCCATTTTTTTTCCTTCTGATCTCAGAGCACAGGGCAGGTCCCTTGGCATTCCTTGGCTGAGAGGACATTCACCTAGAGACCCAATTGCCAGCTCCCTTACAGGACATGGCTGGGTGCCCCCAAGAAAATCACTCTGTGAGGAATTACTATGTTAAAATGGGTCTTTCTCTTTTTGGCCAAGAGACAGTCTCCTAAATTAATTGAAACCTGGGTCAGTTTATAAGGAAAATAATGCAATTTCTCCTTTACAACAGGGCCAAGTGTGGGATCAGATAGACATGTGCTGCTCCTTGGTAAGCCCAAGTTGGACCCTCTAGGCTCCTATTCCACTGACATCCAGTTCAATGCCAATCTGCAGGGCTTTGACCCTGTTGCTAAGCCTCTTGCCATTTGGCTTTTAGAATCACAATCTGATATCCTCAACTGTACACCTCAGGGGAATAGGCTCAACCCTGAAAAACAATTTAGGAAGGCATTTTAGCATCTGGCTCTATTTTATGCCAATTCTCAAGGTGATATGCTCTGCCGGAAAAAAAAAAAAAGATTTAACCCAGTCCCAGTACATTATTCTACTTAAATCAGCACCTGACAGGTAACAGAAGGCCTTAATTTCTCTTCTTTCCCTAGTGTTTCCACTGTGAGGGAGGTTGTTTATGTCCTAGCAGGGATGACTAATTTCTCTAACTCCTATACCAAGCATTTACAATTGGACACCTGGAATTGACTTTCCCACAATGATGTACTATGCTCTAAATAAGATGGGATGCCAAGCAACAATATCTTTGGAATGGAATGTTATTTGCCTGGCTGCCCGTGATCTGGTTCAGTGCCTCCAGACATCCCCTCACAGGTGACTTTCTGAGGTCTCTCTTTGAGCCCTCTAATGGCCACCTGATACCATTCAGGCTAGCCCAGTTTAAAGAATCTCCTCCCCATAAATAGGAGCATGGCTGGGCTTTTGTCACCCAGGACCCTTCACAGCCTGTCTCAGAACTGCAAAGAGAACATAGGGTATTTACAAAGGTCTGAGGGTGTTTAATTTCTAGATAAGTCTGCTCTGATCTGATGAAAATTCTTTGAGAAGGGCTCTGTTATCATTATAATTCTCTTATTCTTAATTTTGAGGGTTCCCCATTACACTTGCAGATATTGATGGTTTCGAGGTTATTGGCATAACTTGCCTCTGCTAAAATTTTACAATTGATTATTATCAAATGATTCAAGGAAAAAAGATATGTATATGTGTGTATAAATTATAATTGTGTGTGTATGTGTGTGTATGTATGCCTATGGACTCAGTGTTGACAAGGTGGTTTGACCAATAGGGAGCAAGTAAGAAAAGACCTGTGGGAGGGAGGAGAGTGAGATCTGGGTAATTTTTTCTTGATTCCCACCCAGCAGCTTTCTACAAGCTGGCTTCATCCCTTAACTGAAGAACATTACACCTGTCTGGTGACCTCTCCACACAGCTCTCTCTTTTCAGGTTCTGGTAAGCCCCTCTCCTTGCTCCTTTAGTCTAGAAATGGTAATGGCACCCCAAGTGACTAGCCTCGGAATACTGAACTATCTCTTGCTTAACCTCTGTGCACACCTTTGAAGATAGTACCTTTATTAAACTCTCCTCTATTGACCCAATTTGAGTGTGCCATGTTTCTTGCTGGGACCTTAAATGACATGGCAATGTCTGGTGCCTTGTGGCTTTCAAGGAAAATACATCAACTATGCCTGAGAGCCTTCAGTAGAGGTCATTTTCCTACCTGTTATCTCTTCGTTCTCCCATGTGGCCTCTTAAAAAGATTGGCCATAGGTGACTCATAGAGATTGTTGTGTGCAATTATTTGCTGCCATTAATATGGTCAATGTTTTCCTTTAGATCTCTGTGTACTCCAACCAGCAGAGTCCGCCTTACTTGTGATGCTCAGCAGCATACTCTCAGCATACTTAACTATAGTTGCTTGAATTCTACTGACTTCTACCACTTTGTGGAATGGCAAGACCTTTCTCCTGGTGTTCCCTTCTCCCTCAGAACGTTCTTGCAGGATTGTATCAATGATGCCCTTATCTACAGCCCATTCAGAGGTATTTGTGGATATCCAAGCTCCAAAATCCCAGTGCCTTTCCTCACTTCTGAGCATGAAATGCCTGTTGTCACATGGACTTACCCTGAATGTGGCTTTTTCAAAGAAGACTCAGCGCCTTGTAAACTTGTCGAGTTACCAGTCTCTTATTATAGCTTATCTACTTAGTCACCCATCAATCTTCTATCTTGGGGCTCCTTGACTGGTCTCTGTGCCTTGAGGCCTCCTTGTTACGTGTTGTGCCTCTTATAGCTCTGGCAGAACATGGAGTCTTAAAAAATAAAAAAGTGGTCTCTGAACCTCTGGATGTGCACGTTGCCACCAACACCATCTAATTACCGCCCTGGAGAAAAGCTTTCAGCTTTTGTTGAACTAAACTTGGTATTCTGGGCAATAACAGAATGGTTGACCTACCACTCCCTAGTCAATAAAGTGCCTTATGTTTCCACCAAAGTCTAAAGAATGAATGCTGTGAACTTTTAATGCTAGACCTAAAAAACACACAGTGAGTTTGGCATTAGCTATACATTAGCCTGAGAAGAGTGTTTGGCATTAGCTATACAAAGACTTGGGAAGGTGGGAAGGTAGGTCTATTTTCTAGGACTCCAAAACAAAAACTACCTCAACACAATCACAGTGGTCCTCTAACTAGGATTGAATATATGTTCAGGACCTCCTGGGCAACAAGGCAAGATTGCCTGTTACAAGGACATTACTATAGCTAATGGCCAATATGTCACCAAAATGGACTAGAAGACTCTGTCTCAGTCACTCCAGTTATAAGGAAGATCAAAATGCCTCACTCATCCTTAAAAATGGTGCTGGGAAGAGAAATTATGAAATATTAACAATCTAAGGACAAAGGTATATAGGATTTGAAACTCAGAATTAATACCTCAAAGCTCTTGATGGACCTTTTCCTTTTACTGTCCAACCTGGAAATTCATCAGGGAAGCAAATGCCCCATTGTAGACTTTGTAGTAGTAATTGAGTAACTAAGGGGCCATTATAATGTCGAACAGGCCTTAATGGGGAAGAGATCTGAAACTCCAACTGCTTCAAAGATGAAATATCTATGCTCCTAGCTAAAATTAATCCCTCCACCTGTGCACTAGATCCCAATGCCCTTGCCTTCTCAAGAATATCACTCTTTCAGGGTGCTCGGGTGGCTCAGTTGTTTAACCATCTGCCTTCGGCTCAGGTCATGATGCCAGGGTCCTGGGATGGAGCTCCGCATCGGGCTCCCTGCTCAGTGGGGAGTCTGCTTCTCCCTCTGCCTCTGTCTCTTCCCTGGCTTGTGTGTGCTTGCTCTCTCTCTCAAATGAAGTCTTAAAAAAAAAAAAAAAGAATATCACTCCTTCAATGCTCCCCATCTCTGTCTTGCATTAGCAACTTTTAACTCCCTCTTGGATATCTTCATTAGCATATAAACAGGCTGTTTTTCCTCATTTTTAAAAAAGATTTTATTCATTTATTTGAGAGAGAAAGCAGCAGACTCCCTGCCAGAACCCTGGGATCCTGACCTGAGCCGAAGGCAGACCCTCAACTGACTGAGTCACCCAGGCGTCCCTTTCCTCATTTTTTTTTAAAAAAGCAATCACTTTCCTTGACCCCATTTTTTCCTAATAATTTCCATTCCATTTCTTTGCTCCCATTTGCAGAAAAATGTCTCAAATAGTGCCCTATAATCATGGTCCTCAGGTTCTTTCCTCGGGCTTTTCCTAAATCATTGCGATCTGGCATTTACTCCTACCACTCCATCACCAGAGTGCTCTTATCAAGGTCACTAATGACAATCTAGTGGCTAAAGTGAACAGCCAGCTCCCCACGTCTCATCCTACTTGAAAATAACATGAGCACCTGACCAAGTGGACCACTCCCTTTTTGGATACTTTCCTTACTAGGCTTCTGGGACATCACGCTCTTGGCTTTCTCCCACTTCTCTGGTCACACCTCAGTCTCCTCTGTTGCTTCCTCTTCAGCTCTCTCCATTGTTCATGGTGGAGTGCCCCAGGGATCAGTCTTAGCCCTTTCCTTCTCCCTCTACACACTCTCTTGAGGAGCTGACGTGGACTTAGAGCTTTAAATATGTTGTCAATTCCCAAATGTTTATCTCTAGCCTAGACCTTTCTCTCCAACTCCAGACTGACTTCATTGTCTATTCAAATTTTCCACTGGGACATTTAACATGCTCAAGCTCAATATGTCCAAAAGTGAACACCTGTTCTTCTCCTACAAACCTGCCTGCACTTCTCGCCTTCCTCATCTCAGGTGATGGCAACTCCTTCCTCCCAGCGCTCAGGTCAAAGAACTTTGAGTCACTCTGATTCTTCTCCTTCTCTCACTCCCCATAGCAAATCCTTTAGAAAAGTCTATTGGCTTTTCCTTTTAAAAATGTCAGAATCTGGCCTTCTCTAAGCCACCATCATCTCTTACCTAGATTAATTACATTGTCTCCCAACATATTCCCTTGTTTAAATCCTTCAAACAGCAGTCAGAATGATCCCTTTAAACCTAAAGTAGATCATGTCATGCTTCTGCTCAAAATCTTCAGTGACTCTCTGTTTCACCCAGAGAAAAAGCCTTCATCATAAGTGGCCTAGAAGGTCCATATGATCTAGCATCCCCTCTTCCTTCCGATCATAACCTGCTCCTACAATGTTGCTCTCCTTTCTGGTTTTGGGTTTTTTGTTTCGTTTTTTAAATTATCTCATTCCCTATGGTGGTTTCTTTTGCTGATCCCTCTGCCTGGACATTTTCCCCCCTGGCTAACTTTCTCACCTTCTTCAAGTCCCTGTTCATGTCTTATCTGCACACTGAAGCTTATCCAGATCACCCTATTTATTACCTCAATCTAATCCCTACTCCACCCAGCACTCCTGATCCCACTTAGCCTGCTCTATTTTTTATTAATTCCATATCCTTATGGAATTTTTACCCAACATACTATATAATTCACTTGTTGTTTATTTTCTATATCCCTTCTGCTAGAATATAAAATCATATGGGCAGGGATCTTTTTTTTTCCCTCGTATATATCCTAAGTGCCTATAACAGTGCCTGACACATTGTAAATGCTCAATAAATATTTGTTGAAATGTAGTCCTGGCCCATGAAAGCCTGATTCTTTTAGGCAAAATCCATGAGTACACATAGCCCCAGAAGGAAAGCTTCCAGCACCGCCTTTGGGGCTGCTAGATGCACTCCAGTCCAATCCATTGCTGACCCCTGCTGGAACCCACTGACCAAATTGCCTTCCCTCTCTTGACTGGATGAGTGGACCTAGAACTCCTTGGGGACCATCAGGGTGACAGGATCCTGCTGATACCCTCTCTGCCATTTACTTGTGCCATACATACTCTGCTCAGGACAGTAATAATTGTAATCTTTCCTTTCCCTTGAGCTTTTCCTGATTCTAGGGGTCTGCAGCAGACTGACTAAACTTCATTTTGTTTTATTTCTAGTTTGTAAGTACATTCTCTTGTTAGGACCCAATTAGTTAGAGGGAGGGAAAATCCTGTTCTTAGCTCCACCTTCAAAACTAATAACTTAATCTTTAACAAGACTAAAAATTGGTGTGAGGGAGGTGTTTTGAAAAATATTAATGTGATTTTTTTCCCCTTATTTTCTCCCATGTGACCATTCCCTTTTTACCCAGAGGCATCCATTCACCTAGAGAACATCATGATTGTTAGAGCAGGAATGCAAAGGTAAATAACGATTTTAGTTCAGCTTTTGAATCCTATAGCTAAATAATAGTCTTAAAAGCTTTGTTGGGAAAGTAAAGGAAGTTCTGAATTTTAAACACTCTTAAATATTAAGAGGAAAGCCTGTAGCCTGGACAAAAAGTTTTATTATAATCAATTGGCAGAGTGAAGTTGGAGTATGATGGTGGGAAGTTGCCACCTACTGAAGGAGGAAGTGAAGTGTTCTTCCAGTTGGAAGAGCCAAGGATAGGGGGAAGGTTAGAGAAGTTGAGATTTGGCTTAACTTGGTGCTTAGATGCCTCAGGACTCCATGAACCCCTTCATTCCTTGGGCTTTGGCCCAGAATAGGGAAGATCGACACAACATCAGGAACCCCAGATAAGTTGAGGTAAAATCTGGAATGTCTAGGCTGGCCCTTCACTTCTACTCCATGTTCAAGAGTGGTGCTAGGGCACTATGGTACCATTCCAGAAGTAATTCTGACATGGCTGTGAGGTGTCTAGGCAGATGGACTTGTGTCTGCACTCCAGTTCCCTGTGTCCTTGGTGTGTATGGAGAGGAACCAGAATGTTTTTCATACCTTGGTAAGAGGGTCCAGAAATGCTGGGAGAACCCAAGGTCCAGACAAGGTCTGCATTTGGGATGAGACCAAGTCTCTCCACAGAGACCTCACAATGGGAGGCTACAGCAGGAACATAGGCTCCAGCAGTATGAGAAAAGCAGCCACAAGAACCAGATAGGACCTGTTGCAACGCATTGGGCACAAGCACTAGGGATCCCCAGAAGAGCCACACAGCATGGAAAATGAGTGAGGACCATAGGACAGCACAGAATACAGTCCTGAGACTTCTTCCCTTTCTGTCCTCAAAGGAATACATAAGCTTCCAGCATTCAGAAACCAGGGTAGGAAGGAGGAAGGAAGCCTTTGGACGGAGGCAGCCCTGAGAGAGAGTCTGACCAGAAATGGGAGCATGTTAATAAGGTGCACTTAGCTATAGATGCAGTTAGCCACCATCCTGTAAATGTTTGTATATTTTTAAATTGTTTTTATTTTCTTCCCCTTTACTAAACTAGAATATTTTGAAAGGGGAACTAACATTCTAGGTCAAGCTCTGGATCATCAAGAGCTATTGTGGAAAAATGAGAGGGACAAAGAGTATTCTGAAAGAGAAGAAAGGAAAGAAGTGTCTCAGGGTTGGAGGGGGATTTTCCTGAGGGAGTTTAGATTGGGCTTGGTTCCTCTGTGATTTAACTTTTGTTGGCATTCTCCCCCTCTCCCTGCAATGAGCTCAGACAATGGGAATGGGTTTCTGAATTCCTAGTGAGGGATGGGAGAAGAAACCCCTGTCCAAGTCCTAGGATAGGCACTAGAGCTCCTGAGCTGACACCCCTTATAGGTAAAAAGGCTCTTGATTGCTTTAGATTCTTAGTGTACTATACTTTCTCTCCATAGAAAATAATCTATCTTTGCCCCACCAATGTTTTGTACTTTGAATTTTGTTTTGACTGATACTTTGTCACACCTCCTTACTTTTATTAACATTTGCTCAGTATATCGTTTCCTATTTTACCATCTGCTTTTCTTTTTTAACCAATAGTATTTTCTCCTCCTAGAAAATATTATTAAAATTTTTAACTTTTGTAAGCGATACATGAAGATATTCCCCTTTTAGAAGAGCAAAAGCATTATATACATAAGGCTAAAGATCCACTGACTGTCTCTCAATCCTGGTTCTTTCTTTAAATTGCTTGTTGCTATCCTTTGACCACTTTTTTTGGGTCCTTATCTCTTACATCTTTGGTACCTTATATACTTTGGATATTAATCCAGTGCCTGTTAAATTTTTTTTTCAGAGTGTAGCTTGATCTTTAACTTTGTGTAGGTTTTCAGATATAAAATATCTTAGAATTTTTTTGCAGTTATATCTGTCTTTTCCCTCTTTGAATTTTTATTTAAAAAATTTTTGTGTCCTGGGACACCTGGGTGTCTCAGTCAGTTAAGCATCTGCCTTTGGCTCAGGTCATGATCCCGGGGTCCTGGGATAGAGCCCTGCCTGGGGCTCCCTGCTCAGCGGGAGAGTCTGCTTCTCCCTCTTCCTCTCCCACTGCTCATGTGCTCTCTCTCTCTCAAATAAATAAAATCTTTAAAAAAATTTTTTGTGTCCTTAGTAAGAAAGTCTTCCTTATCCAATATGATAGTTCCTAGGTTTTTTTCCTTACTAATACTTTTTATGGCTTAAAAATGTTCAGATATTTACCATCTGAAATTTATTTTTCTGAAAGATTTGAGATAGAAAGTAATTTTGTGTTTTGTTATTTTGTCATGAAAAGCCAGTTATCTCAATAGCATTAACAAACTAGTCTGTCTTTTCTCCACTGATGTGAAGTGCCATCTCTCTCATATGCCAAACTCTTCTATATTCACAAATCTATTTCTGATAGATCTGTGGAATGCAATTCCACTTACCCATTTGTCTGTTCCCGCACTATATCACACTGTTTTAATGTCCACAGCTTTGTAATATTTTGATATCTGTAAAGCAATTCTTCCTCCCTTTCTCCCCACCCCCCACAATCTACTGTAATATTTCCTTGAAAAAGTTTCATGAGAAATCTTTTTGGGGTTTTGATTGGAATTGAATTAAGTATATAGATTTGAGAAAAAGACTGACATCTTTATAGTACTGAGTTTTACCATCCACAGATACAGTATTTATCTCCACTTTGTCATATTTTCTTTTATGCCATTCAGTAAAAGTTTATAATCTTACCTATAAAGGTTCTTTATGTTATTAATTGCTACCATATACAATATCACTTAGTCTATTACATTTTCTGATTGATGACTGTTGGCATATAAGAAAGGCATTGATTTTTCTCCTTTCTTCAATTAATGAAGTGTATTATATTGATAGATCTCTATTATTGAATTAATATTACATTTTAGGTAAATTTCATATGATCATAATGCATTATTTTTTCATTCACTGCTGAATTAGAATTTCTAATATTTTACTCAGGATTTTTGTACCCATCTTTATAGATAAAAGTGGTTAGGGTTTTTTTGTTTGTTTGGTTTTTTGCAGGGTTTTTTTTGGTCTTTTACTTGTCTTGTTTTGCTATTAGTTAGCTTAACTATATCTTATAAAGTAAATTGGATAATTTTTTATCTTTTTTCTATGATTTGGAACAATTTATTAAAGATAGAGATTATCTGTTTCTTGAAAATTTAGAGAATTTGCCTATACAACCACCTAGACCTAATGCCATTTTGGAGAATACATCTTTGCCATTTCAATTTCCAATTTTTCTACTTTTTCTTAGACTATCTTAAAATTTTCTATTTTCCTATAAAATTATCCATATTTTTAACTCTATTGATATAAAGTTGTTTGTGTTATTCTGTTATGATTTTTTTTTAAGATTTTATTTATTTGAGAGAGAGAGAGAATGAGAGACAGAGAGCATGAGAGGGAGGAGGGTCAGAGGGAGAAGCAGACTCCCTGAAAAGCAGGTAGCCCGATGCGGGACTCGATCCCAGGACTCCAGGATCATGACCTGAGCTGAAGGCAATCGCTTAACCAACTGAGCCACCCAGGCGCCCTCTGTTATGATTTTTAAAACCTGCTCATGTGTTACCATGATTTTACATTTTTTTTATTCCTGATAACTTTTTTTTTTTGGCTTCTCTCTTTTTTCTTAATCATACTTGCCAAAGAAATCTATTTTTATTAGGCTTTTAAAAGTTTTGCTCAACTGCACTCATTTTTTTCCTCCTGTTTCACTAAGTTCTGCTTTTATCTATGGTAGTGTCTTTCAAACTTTTTTTCATTATTACCCTCTAGGAGACTTTCAAGACATTTTTTTCCTAATGATCACCTCCTCTCCAAATCCTAAACCACCTATATAGTGTGTATCTGTTTATGTCGTATGGCCTTTTGAAGGGCCACAATCATTGTAATATCGAACATGTTTTGACCCCTCCAGAATCAATTTTTCCTACCTTGGGGGCAGTATCTTCCATATTGAGAATGCATGGTCCGTGGTAATGTCTTTTTCTACTTTCTTTGGGTTTTTCTTTTTTTTTTGGAGATGAAAGCTTAGTTCATTCACTTTCAATATTTCTTTCTCTCTCTCTCTCTCTTTTTTTTTTGGTAAACAATTTAAGGCTATAAAGAACATTTCTTCCCCCAGCTGTTTTCTTGCATCACAGAAGTTTTGCTATGCAGTGCTTCTGGCTTTCATTCAGGTCTAAATTTTGTAATTGTCCCTGTTGTCTGAGTCATGTAGAGGTTTGCTTTTACATTTTCCAATGCATGAGTTTGGGTTATATTTTTGTTGTATTTTTATGTGATTACCTGCCTGGAGTTTTTTGGGTTTTTTTAAAGATTTTATTTATTTGACAGAGACAGCGAGAGAGGGAACACAAGCAGGGGGAGTGGGAGAGGGAGAAGCAGGTCTCCCGTGGAGCAGAGAGCCCGATGTGGGGCTCGATCCCAGGACCCCGGGACCACAACCTGAGCCGAAGGCAGACGCCCAACTGCCTGGAGTTTTTAAGACTATTGATCTTACTATATGGTCAATAGAAGTGTCTGTAATCTTTCAACACTAAGTTTGATGTTTACTGTAGGCTTTTGATGGATACTCTATTAATTTAAGAAATTATCTTTTTTGTTACTAGTTTGTCAAGGTGTTTTCAAATTAAATCACAAATTGGTGTTGAGTTTTCACAAATACTTATTTTGGAATCAAATGAGATGATCATGCTTATTTCTTCCTGATTTCTATTAAGAACTTTGATATATTACATGTGTTTCTTCCACCCTATGCTTTCCCTTAGAGACTTAACTCTTTATGTTCTCTGAGCCATATTTGTATTCCTATTCCATTTTTTAAAATTTATTTGAGAGAGAGAGAGAGAGAAAGGAGCAGAGGGAGAGGGACAAGCAGACTCCACGCTGAGCACAGAGCCTGACTCAGCGGTAGATCCCAGGACCCTGACATCACAACCTGAGTCAAAATCAAGAGTTCTACACTCAACCAACTGAGCCACTCAGACATCCCGAGTATTCCTATTCCATTTCAATGGTGATAGCCCTGAGGCTAACCAAAAAAGTTGGAAGTATTGTCTACGTATTCTGTATCCAACCTTTCTCAGTGTTAAAAGGGATGATTTTTCTAATGGTTTACAGATTTAGGTAGGTACCTCTCAATATTCTCTTGGATCTGAGATCCCTGCCAGAAGTAGGCATTCTTGTTTTCTCTGAGAGCTCATCTTCTTCTATTATATCTCACTGGATTTCAGTCACCTCCTCTAACCTAGTAATGACTAAACTACCACCCTCTTTTATAGTCTTATCTTTAATATTGGTTGGCTTCTGATCTTTTTTTATTTTCCATTTGTACTGTCAATTCTATCCTCTAAGAATATAACCTTTCTTCCTCTATTTTTTAAATTTTATTTATTTGAGAGAGAGAGAGAGAGAAAGTGAGAACGTGCATGAGCGGGGGGGGAGGGGCAGAGGGAGAGGGAGAAGCAGACTTCCTGCGAGCAGGGAGCCCGACCCTGGGCTTGATCCCAGGACTCTGGGATCATGACCCGAGCAGAAGGCAGACACTTAACTGACTGAACCACCCAAGTGCCCCCACAACCTTTCTTCTAAAGAAATCCTTCCCTTCCTCCAGTTCAATCTACCTGTCTTTATTCATTTTTCACCCTCCCACTCTTCCATTTTGACTTCAAGATCTAAACATATTTGAAACAAATATGATTCCTACTTTATTTCCTCAAAAGGCTTGATTCCTAAGGAAAGAAAAATCCAGGCACACTATTTAAAAATACTCTTCCTATTTTTTGGGGTTATAATGGCATGGCTTCTCTCTACCCCAAGCCCGTATATAACAAACATTTGCATCCTCTTTTATATATATATAAAGATTTTAAAGATTTTATTATTTGACACAGAGAGACACAGCAAGAGAGGGAACACAAGCAGGGGGAGTGGGAGAGGGAGAAGCAGGCCTCCTGCTGAGCAGGGAGCCTGATGTGGGGCTCAACCCCAGGACCCTGGGATCATGACCTGAGCCAAAGTCAGACGCTTAACGACAGAGCCACCCAGGCACCCATCCTCTTTTTTATATTTATGATTAAAATCCACCATCCCTCTGTGATAATAAAACACAGATTGAGTCCCTGAAATTTCACTGTCAGGGCTTATATAGTCAACATACCTGGCAGTAACTTGGGACAAAAATAGACCGTGACTCTGGATACCCCCTATGAAATAAAGACCTTGGCCCCTCCCATAGGTCTCTCCCTGGTCCTACAAAGGATGCAATTTAAATCAAGATAACAGGGAACAGGGAGCCTGTTCCTGCGATGGAGTTCTGTGTGGGGCTCCCTGCTCAGCAGGGAGTCTGCTTCTCCCTCCCCTCTCTGCCCTTCTCCAGGGAGTCTGCGTCTCTCCCCACTCTGCCCCTCTCCAGCTCATGCTCCCTCTCTCTCAAATAAATAAATAAATAAAAACCTTTAAAAAAAAAAAGGATAAAAGGGAACCAAATTGGGTGAAACTGATCTAATGCCAGCTGCTAATCCCCAGCAGTTTTAGGGACAGAATCTGCTAAACTTGTGTTTTGAAGTTCAGACAGAACTTGTGCCATTCACCTTAAAGTCTTCTTCTACAATTCTGGCGGACAATAAAGGCAGCACAAATTGTTCCAGTTAATAGTGCTTCTTTGGGGCGCCTGGGTGGCTCAGTCGGTTAAGTGTCTGACTCTTGATTTCGGCTCAGGTCATGAACTCAAGGTCCTAGGATCAAGCCCCTCAGGCTCCATGCTCAGTGCGGAGTCCGCTTCAGGATTCTCCTTCTCCCTCTGCCCCACCCTGTGCTCTCTCTCAAATAAATCAACCTTTAAAAAAAAAAAGTGTTTCTCCCTTCTGCAGCAAGCCCATCTCAACTCTATCTATATGAATCAAGATCAGCCATAGTGGCCTGTGCAGCCTACTTTTGCAGAGTCAACATACCAGTCCAGTTACCGCTAAAAAAGTAGCTTGGGTATGGAAGCTAGTTACTATAAGCTGCTAAGACTTGAAAAGGCCAAAGAACTGAATGGTCCAAGATCACTAACGTGCCAAAGACCTGTGCCCTCGCACACCAGATGTCCCATCTCCACATGTCTTATTTTGGTTCCCTAATTCCTATCAGAATGCCTATTTCTCAAGATATACAGCCAAAGCATATTTGCATGTGTTGGGGCTTAAGGGAGAAAATTAATCTTATCCTTTCCCTTCTAAGTTCTCAACCACCTGGGTAATAGATTAGGAATCAGACTAATGAAGATCAAAATATCAACATTTTGTTGATGAAGCTGTATCTATGGCCAGAATTGGGCTTTCTAATACCATTTGCCTGTCTCATCACTCCCAATTCCTGATATTGGGATTACCCACCCAAAGGAGAATATACAAAGGCAAGACTTACCTGGAGTGCTGCAAGGGGGCATGGCTGCTCCAAAAGTGGAAACAGAGAGAGGTGCTCTTCAGACCTGCCTCTGGAAGGCAGGTCTGAGCCTCAGCAGGTGTGCTTATTAGGTGAAGGCTAGATCTGAATGGACTGCATACACATTGCTGGCAAAAAGGTACAATAGAAAGAAGAGAGCTTAGAACACGCATGTGTGCACGCGTTTGTGTGTCTGTGCATGTGCATCTGTGTGCGCACACACACGTGTGTGTGTGTGTACAATGACCCTCTTCCCTGTGTCTCCATCAGAGAACACAACCTTCCTTTGGGGAAAAGTGAATAAGAGGTAGAGTCAGGCCAAGAGTAGTATCCCAGTATGGTTCCCTACTTGGAGAACAGGGAAATAGGGACAAATGACAGATTCTTGTCCCTGTGGATAGGGGCAAGTCCTGGACTCTTTACACCCTCCCAGCAGAGACTGGGGATCCAATTCCCTTGCACCCAAGATCTAACCTGGAATTCATTCCCAGCTTCCAACCCAGAATTTAGAAAGAGTTCTAGCAGTAGATTCTGTTAATAGATTCGGTCATTCCTACATCAGAACTCAGGATGGCCTGGGTGGGGAAGGGACCAGAGGTTCAGGCTGACCCCAACTAATCCCCAGACTCATTCACTAATTGAGCTCCATCTGTTTAACAAAAAGAAGCAAAAGAAACATCAATAAAACTAGGAAGCCCCGGGCGCCTGGGTGGCTCAGATGGTTAAGCGTCTGCCTTCGGCTCAGGTCATGATCCCAGGGTCCTGGGATCGAGTCCCGCATCGGGCTCTCTGCTCCTTGGGAGCCTGCTTCTCCCTCTGCCTCTCTCTCTCTGTCTCTCATGAATAAATAAATAAAACCTTTAAAAAAAAAAAAAACTAGGAAGCCCCTTCGAAGACATTTCACTCATAATTGTTTTTCAAGAGCTGTCTGGCTGCTGGAGTGAAAGGGTAACAACAATACCCAAGACTAAGAAAGACTAGCCTATGGGATGCCTGGGTGGCTCAGTCCATTAAGCATCTGCCTTCAGCTCAGGTCATGATCCCAGGGTCCTGGGCTCAAGTCCCACATTGGGTTCTTGCTCAGTGGGGAGCCTGCTTCTCCTTCTGCCCCTCCCCCTGCTTGTGCTCTCCCCCCTTCCTTGCTCAGTGGGGAGCCTACTTCTCTCTCTGCCCTCCCCCTGCTTGTGCTCTCCCCCTTTTCCTTGCTCAGTGGGGAGCCTGCTTCTCCCTCTGCCCCTCCCCCTGCTTGTGCTCTCCCCCCTTCCTTGCTCAGTGGGGAGGCTGCTTCTCTCTCTGCCCTCTCCCTGCTTGTGCTCTCCCCCCTTCCTTGCTCAGTGGGGAGCCTGCTTCTCCCTCTGCCCCTCCCTCTGCTTGTGCTTCCCTCCCTCCTCCCCCCCCCAA
>NC_058414.1:84221994-84226041 GCF_002201575.2 Neomonachus schauinslandi
CATTAAGCATCTGCCTTCAGCTCAGGTCATGATCCCAGGGTCCTGGGCTCAAGTCCCACATTGGGTTCTTGCTCAGTGGGGAGCCTGCTTCTCCTTCTGCCCCTCCCCCTGCTTGTGCTTCCCCCCCTCCCTTGCCCCGTGGGGAGCCTGCTTCCCCCTCTGCCCCCCCCCCTGCTTGTGCTTCCCCCCCCCCCCCCCCCCCCAATAAACAAATAAAATCTTAAAAAAAAAAAAAAGACTAGCCTATAAATCTTGCCTCCATTATCTGGCTACTTTAAGTGTTTTGAGTGTCCCCCTCCACACCATCCCAAGTCCTAGGAGTTGTCATTGGAAGACATGCCACACTTAGATTGTCAGAGACCATCCCCAGACAAAAGTCCCCCAGGTCGAAGAACCCAAATAAGGACACTGCTTAGAAGCTTGAGAATCAAAAGTTATTTATCAAAGGGTGGTTGGAAAAGCCAAGCATTCTTGAGCCCAATTCCAGAACAGTCAGTGGGAGTCTCTCTCCTGTTAGCTTCGTTGTTCATCTACTCAATGGCAGATCTTCTATTGAAGGAGACAAAGGGGAAATGGCAATCCTCAAGGGGGCCCAGAGCGCCCTTCCCATCCAGTCCCAGCTGAGGAGACAAACAGAGCAAAGGGAGGACCCGTCTCACCATCAAAGCCCACCTCCACAATTGGGGACCTCCTCTTCCCATATGTAACTCCAAAAGAGCCCCACCCAGTCTGCTTAGTCTGCATCAGGAAACATTGACCTCTTCAAAGTCATAGGGCATACCCTTTGGGTCCTTCTTAAGGATCTTTCCCTCACTTAGTGCAGGAGCACCGAGTCCCAATGTCAAGTTGTATCACTCACTCTCTCAAGGAAAACAGAATGCCCAGGACCAGAGGAAGAATAGAATTGGCACTGAAAATTAATCTACCAGGTCAAAAGATAAAGTCTCTCCCCAAATGCCAGTCATTCCCATTGTAGGTCCACATGGTGTGGAAGGGGGGAATGGACTCAACCTGCTAGGAAAACGGTTTTGGGGTTAAACACAACAGGCCAAGTGTTCAGCAGGAACTGGACATTCTAAGGAACTTAGAAGTGATAGGGATTAGGGAGGGAGGGGATACTGGTGGCAGGAAGGGAGAGTGGTGTCCTTTGACTAAGGGCCCAGAGAGAGAGAGGAGGTGAGGTAACTAAGCCTGAGGGAAAGAGTCACTTAGAAAGCCAGATATCTAAGTTCTAGTCCTGGCTTTTGCCAGCAACTCAGCATGAGACTTTAAACTTATCTAGGCTTCGGTGTCTTCATCTGCAAAACAGGGGGAAGCAGTTTGTTTACCGAGATGCCTGTTGCAGTCCTTTGAGATTATGGCACCCTCCACAAATGGGATGGATGGACTATTACAAGACATTCAGGAGGGGGCCACAGGGACCTTACCAGGAGCAGGAAATTCCTTTCAGCCCCACCTCTCATAAAAGGGTCACATGTATACACATTCACACACACATAAGCAGAGTGACCGACGACTTCATTCATAGCAGCAGAGATACACATAGAAAAATAAATACTGCTGATGCTTGATTCCTGCATTACGGGCAGAGGGGTCCTGAGGGTGTAACTTGGAGGGACATCAAGGTAAAGGGAGAAGGGTCCTCTTATTTGATAAAAATTTTCACCTTGCTATTCCTTCCCCAAATCCAGAGCAACCAGATCTTTGGAGAAAGCCACTCTCATCTTCCCCTCCCCAAGCAATCAACTCATTTGCTGCAAAAACAAAAATGCACAGTTCCCAAGGGAAATAAGCCCCTCATTGGCCACTAAGAAATGAACAGAATCTACCACACCTGAGATTACTTGGACTGGGCAGCTGGAACCACATGCCCCTATTTCCCTGAATGTTAACAATGATCCTGAAAGGTCTTGTTTTGGACCTATCTCACCCAAAGTCACCAGAGGGTGAAAGGAGAACTGGCCCAGACCACTCTTCTATTTCTGGTGTTTTTATGGTTGTTTCCAAATTTTTAAAAACCAATCTCACTGTGAGAGTGAGCCAGGAAGTTCCCCTCCCCAAGTAGGAATCCAAATGGGAAGAAAGGCTACGGAGGGACGGAGGGACGCAAGGGCAGGGTTCCAAACCATGCAACAGGACCTGCAAACAGACTCACACCGTTCCCCAGACACCAAGAAGTATCTCCCAGCCATACATTCACATGGACTCTTACATGGCCTCTCCTAGCAGAGGTAGCTGGGGCAATTGGGGAGTGGAGGACATCAACCTCCCATCAACCTGGGATCCCTGTTTAAAAGATACTAAAAATAAATTAGTAAACATTGCTATTTACAGAAATAGAAATCATTTCTGTTTCCAAAGGCCTCTCACCATCCCAGTCCCGGACATTTCCAAGACTGCCACCCCTGATACCCTCTCCAAGGTCCGCCCTGGTGGGTGGGTAAGACACAGAGTCCTTTGAGACTGGGAGCTCCTCAGGCACCTGAGAATTCCAGTTTCACATCTCTGGTTCCAGGGAAGGGAGAATCTTCAGGACTCTGGAGAGTACCGGGGTTCATCCCTTCTCACCAGTTCCAGGGGGCTGTCTTGAGGCAACCCTCCTTTTTAGGTTGATATACGTGTTGTAAGAATTCCTGCTATTTTCGGGCCCCCAGTCCCTCCCCAGGGTCCAACGTGCCTGCCTGGACCGACCCTCGAAGCGGAGGAACCAGTCTTGTGCCTTGGTCTAATGACTCTGGGAAAAGAGGGATGGGCAAAGAAAAGGCAAAGACAACGGCCTGGGGGCTCGTCCTTGCTGGGACGATTAACAGCAATGACTGTCAGACAGGCAGGTGGTGAGGCTGGGCGCCTGGCCCGGGACGGAGCCGGAGCTGTCCACCACGCCGGTGGGTTGCGAGTCGACGCGGGGAGTGCGACGGCGCCCGCGGTACTCGATCATGTCGGGATGATAGGCTGGGTGGCGGCGAGCGTGCTTGGTCAGATGGTCGCTCCGGGAGAACTGCTTGGGGCAGAGGGGGCAGGAGAAGCGCTTCTCGCCCGTGTGCGTCCTGTAGTGGCGGGCCAGCTCGTCGGAGCGCGTGAACTTCTTGTCGCAGTCGAGCCAGTCGCAGGAGAAAGGGCGCTCACCCGTGTGGGTGCGCTGGTGGGACTTCAGATGCGACGACTTGTAATAGGCTTTGTTGCAGCCCGGAAAGGGGCAGCGATGGCGCTTGGCAGCAGGTGTCACCGGCCTCCGACGGGGCACTGGACCTGTGGCGGGGGCGGGGCAGGCCCCAGGGGCCTCGCCGGGGACCACCCCGGGGACGGCAGGCGCTCCGGGGACGGCAGGCGCTCCGGGGACCGCGAGCGCGCCGGAGGAGTGCGCGGGTCCGGAGATCTCCGCCGCGCTGGAGGCCGGGGTCGGCTCTGAGCCCAGGGTCGGGCCGGAGCACCGGGTCGGGCCGGAGGAACCGGACGAGGCGCGCAGAGCTTCCCCCGAGTTCTCCCCGAAGCCCTCCCCAGAGCCGCCGCGCAAGTCAGCCAAGACGCTTGCAGCCAGCAGGTGGGGCGCGGCGCCGCCCGCGCCGGGGCTGGGGGCGGGGACCTGGGGGAGCGGGGGGACCGACGCGGGTCCCGGTGGCCCCGGACCCGGCAGAGCGGACTCCGGCGGCGCCGCACCCACCTCCGAGCCGGCGGCTCCGCCCGCGCCCTCGGGGTCCGGCGCGCGGCGGTGAACCACGGCGCCCGCGGACATGGACACCAAGCACTCAGCGGCGAAGTAGTCCAGGCACGCCACGGCGGCGGACATGCTGGCACCGCCGGGCCGCCGGCGAGCGCCGTCCGAGCGCGGCCGGCCGCGGGCGAGAGAGTTCTCGGGAGCGTCCGTCCCGCAGCCTCGGAGCGAGAAGCAGGAGGCCCGGTGCGCGCCGCCCGCCGCCCGGCGCCGCCGCCGCCGCCCGCGCGGAGCCCGCCCCGCCTGACGCGCCCTTGACGCACCGGAGCCCGCGGGGGCGGCGGGACCCGCCCCGGCCCGCAGGACCCCCCCCCTCGGAACGCGGGGCCCACCGG